>NC_072739.1:124529623-124618007 GCF_026930045.1 Uloborus diversus | reverse complement strand
TAACATAAAACTTTCCTTTTTTTTCAAAAGATATGTTACTGGCAGAAATATGGAACATTAGCTGCCCATTATTGCCCAGGAACGTTTCTGGGTTATTTTCACAATGTAATCTGAAATTTGTACGACTTATTGCTGCCACATTTTCTTTTAGCTATTGTATTTGGTTTGAAATCTTATTTATGGTAAGCATTTTATGTGTATGAATAAAATTAGCTTCAAAAGGGGAAAAAAACCTGATTTCCGGATTTGATTTCAAAAAAGCATAGGAGTATATCAAAAATGAAATATGTTCCGCAGACTTCCACTTCTTAAACGAGCTTATGTCTCGGTCACAGAAACAATTCGTTCTCCATCTCTAATATATATCCGTAATCAAATCGTAACCGACACCTACAGCAAACAAATTAGACAACTCATACCCAACCCTCATCAAAACAGAAAGTTTCACAAAAGTTACTATCAAGAGCATCCTTGTTAATAGGCATCTAAATATTTACCTAATTATTCCTTGTTTAGAGAAGCGACGTTAAGCAGAAGATAATAGGTCTTTTAATGACCTTGATGGAACGCGCTGACTTCGCAAAATAAGGCGTAAAAGGATGGGATGTATTAGGAATCTTCGCATTTATTTGACAATTAGCGTTTAGTTTAGGAGGATAACAGGAAGCTTTGAGGAAATACTCTGCATAGCGCAGGGAACAAAATTACCTGAATTTAAATTTGTCGTAGGTAGAAGATATTAACTTTCGGTTGTTGAAAATAGTAATAAACAGTTAAAAGCAGAGTTTATGAAATTTTTGGCATGCGTTTTATAAGTAAATAAATACGCTAAGTACTTTTTATTATAAAAAATTGTAACTTCATTTGAATCAGAATAAATTTGTAAATAACAACAGTCCTTCCAAAATCCAGTTTAAATCAAGATTTAAACAGCACTAGTTTATGTATAGCTAAGTAAATACTAAACCTAACTTAACTGTGGTCAAAAAGATTAACTACAAAAGCTTTAGTTACGAAAAGTCTAAATATATTCGTTAATATTTTACAACAAAAGTAACTTTCCCTTCTCCCGCGTGTGTCTAGAGTTGTATCCTCTAAAAGTATTGTGTTAAATGCCCCCAATACATTTATTTAATTACCAGAAGTTAACAGACTTAAACAAATGATAACGGAGGATTTAATTACTTTGGAGGTCACGCCCATAGCTAAAGCCGTTAGCGTTGCATTTGCGAAAGTCAAATTTCATATTTATTTTCTCTCTTACTTTTTTTAAAAATAATTAACCTCTTAACCATTCCCTTTCAAGAAAAGCAGCATGCATTGTAAATTTAAATTAAATTTATTAAAGATGTAAAAAACTATATTGGCACACTTTTAGACTTATTTATTTTAGGGGAAAAAATCTGTTAAAGCTATATCTTATTGCAAAAGCATTTTATTTATTAAATAATCATTACACGCACAAAACAAAAGCAACATAACTTATTTGTTGCCATTTGCAACCATGAATTCTAAATGTAATTATACATCTTACTATTGACTAAAGTAGCATGACAGTAGTACTAAATTAGAATGACAGTAATACTAAATTAGAATGACAGTAATACTAAAGTAGAATGACAAAGATACCAGAAAAACCCCCATAAATTTGCAGTTACTGCTGCTTATCTTCCTACTCCCGTATATAGGTTGCAGTGAAAAGGTAAAGGAGAGTATAGTCGAGCTTGCTTATAACGAGCGCAAAGGGACATCGATATTTAGTCGTTATAACCGAGTTCGTAAAAAAAATCATAAAATTACTTATTGTTGCTTTTTTTCTTCTTCTTTTTCATTTCTGTACAGCACCAAATAAACTTCTAACTTTGCTTTTGAACTGTATGAATGCCTCTTTTTTATGTCATTGTTTTTGAGGAATACACATAGTTTTTAAATGTTTCTTTACTCCAAAAATTGTAAAAAAGAGCTGTCATCGCTTGTTCTCAGGATTTATGATTTATCACTAACTGGTTGACTTTGGAATGTTAATGAAAATTTACTAAAACAGGATAGGGCTGAGCTGGAAATATGAATCGCAAAAATATTGCTCGCTTTGAGCGGGGTTTCTTCGCTAAAAGCGAGCTATGCCTCCATAGCTTTTACATTGTACCAGCCAAGTATTTCTTATGTCCTCGCTAAATCCGGGTTCTCGTTAAACCAGGGCTCGTTATAAGTGGGTTCGACAGCATCTGCTGGAACAAGTTTTTGGAATACTTCAAAAAACGCCTTCTCGATTCCATGCTAACAATAGGGAATTTGGAAAATTTTCTGACTTTATTTTAATTAAGACTTAATATTAGTGTTAAAATAGGGTTTAGGTTCCATTAATGAAAAAAATACTGCATTATAGTGACAGATAGTAATGTATAATAAGTTTGATGTGCACCTACTAGGAACCAAATACAGTAAAACCAGTCTACAACGATACTGTTGGGACCTAAAAATATATTGTTATAGACAGGTTATCGTTATAGACAGTTCGATTATTTATGCTGACATTTTGCCGGGACAAAGGAAAATATCGCTATAGACAGGTTTATTGATATAAACAGTGTTGTTACACACAGGTTTCACTGTATGCACAACGTGCAGATCAAAAATAGGATTTAACCCGAGATTGCTCGCGCGACCAAAACGAACGGGAGTGCTCGTGCAGGGTATTTCATACCCGAGGAGGTTTTTTTAGTATTTTCGAGTTCAATTTTTTTTTTCAAAAAGGTTGAAAATGCAAATAAGAGAAAAGATTATAATTATAAAATACTTTCTTAAAAGACTTGCATTCATTTTCTACATTTTTTTGCAAATAGATGCCATATGGTCCATGCAAATGTTTTTTTGTCACATTTTTCACACACAAATTTGGTTTTTGTCTTTTATATTGAGGTTTTCAGTACAGTTTTTGACGTTGACTTTGCTTTTTTAGCAGGGGATGCAATGTCTTCACTAGATCCTAGTTTTAATGTTAAGTCTCTTGGAAGCATTGCGTATGCTTTAGTTCAGAACTGTAGCAGAAATACTCGCGCAGGGTATGATACACCCGTAGAAGTCAATTCCAAAGAAACTAATTTTAGAATGTCCCCACCGTTTCTTCCCCTTCAAGGTTATGACCTATGGGGCAGCTACTCAAGGAATCGTCCACTTCCAAAAAAAAAAAAAAAAAAGGTGGGGAGAAATTTGATTGAAAGCGAAGAGGTGGGTATGTCATACCCTGCGCGAGGTGCGCTCCACGACAAGGCATCTGTCTTTCATGTGCCGCTATTAAGGCGCTGATGCATGACCGAAGTAGTTTTTGACACCCATTTTCCACCAGATGGAGGCACTTGGGCTTTCTTTTGGTGCGAAACTGCACTAGGAGTTCAATTTTGCCGAGATAATTCAAAACCAAACGAATACGCAAGGAATCTTTTACATGCCGCATAATCATACAACATGGGCGCTGATGATTTTCTGCATCTCAAAAATACACCGACTGGAGCACCTCAGGTCAGAACCCGGGTCCAAGACGTAGAAGGCAAGAGCTTAACCATCACGCCACCAGCCGGCTCATCCTTGACTGCAACAAATCAGAAAGATCATTTGCTATTGTCAAAGAATGGCTCGATATTTTCAGGGTGAACGCTTTCGGTTGTGTGTCATCGATGTCGGTATCCTCGTTGGTTTCGTTCTGCTTTGTCATTTCTGAAAGTTCTTCTTCCAGTAGGCTCTGAATTTCGTGAGTTTAATAACTTTACTTCTGGAAAGAGCTGTGGGACCAATCGCAAAAAATGTCTCCATTGGTCTAAGTCCGCTTTTTAGCATTCCAAAAAGCAAACTCTTACGGGTTATCTGCAATATCAGGAATTTGGTTTTTGAAAGAGGAGGACATTTTATCTGTTTGCAGTGCCGCATCTGCGTAAAATCAAAATACACCTGCGTAAAATAAAATAACTGCGAAGAATCAAATCCGCGTAAAATAATCATGCGTAAAACGAGGGTCTACTGTACTACAAATTGCAAGAATGCAGACATGTACTGTTGTGAAAAAGTATTTTAGCTAACAGTTTAAAGATTGAGTGAGCCTTTAAATTATTGCATGGATTTCAATACCAATACAACCCATCTAGATTGATTCAAATCAATAATAGAGCAAATCGACAAATATCTAGATTTCGTCGAATTGCAGGAAAGTGAGCTAAAAGAGCGTAAACGTCTCTAGATTTTGCAGAATTGCAGGCAAGTTATATATTTGATTCTTATTTGCAATTTTGTCTCAGCTTCGGCCATGTTGCTTTTGGAGCTTTCTTGCTAAATCAGGAAGACACCAAGTTTACTTAAAATCTACAAAGGTTTTCTCTGAAGGTTCCATGAACATTACTGGCTTTAACCGGTGAGATTTCTGCATTATTTCGAACGATTCAAGGATGATTCTAGGAAGGTTACTGACTTTTGGCACAAAACGTTCCTGCTCTTTGCAAAATTACTTCCTAGCAGAAATTAGTCATATTAGCTGCCCATTATTTTCCGGGAACGTTTCTGATTTTTTTTTTTTTTTTTTTTACCAGTGTATTTTTGTTCTTCTTTGTTTATTATTATTATTATTATTTTAATGAAACTGCTTACGTCAGTAAGTTTTAACGCGAAATTGTTAGGAGCTTGAAGGTTGTAGATGTGGTAATAATATTCTCGCCACTTTCAACATTTAGGTTATTATTTAAATATACATATTTTATTCAAAAATTCATTAAATCCAAATGAATACCGTAATACTTAAATACTGTAATTATTCACAACGTGTATACAATATGACAATTCAGTTATTGATTATCAACAACCCCTGCAAGTAATAGCTTCTCCTCATATTGACATTGCACTGAGTGCTGTTATCGGAACTCGAAGAGAACACATATAATCATAATGCGCTGCTTGACGTAGGAGAGCTGCCGCTAATTAATTCTAGGCGATAAGGTATCTTGTTCACCCTTTGAGAGCTCCGAAGCGTGCACCTTGATTGGAATCAGATACTTCCACCCTAGCTGCTTAACAAAGTATTATCACTCGAGTGTGAAAGTAAATTTTGAAAACATACATATTAAATAGAAAAAATGCAGACATTTAGACAGAAAATACTTGTATTTTGTAAATTTAACTTATGTATTAAATTTGTTAATGCTGATTTTAAGACGAAATACCGATGCTTAATAGTTAATTAATATTTATGCGAGTACCTGCGTAGGATATTAAACGAGTTTATTTCTGAAATGGTCAAAATTCAAAGTTACGTTCGTCGTACACGTCACATTTTAAATATATATTTGGTTTGCCAGTATTATCTGCCTCAACTTTAGAGAATTAGGAGTTGAATTTATATATAACTATTCTTGGTTGCAAGTATATTACGTTTGTCATTGTATATAGAGGTTGAAGGTTGTAGATGTGGTAATAATATTCTCGCCACTTTCAACATTTAGGTTATTATTTAAATATACATATTTTATTCAAAAATTCATTAAATCCAAATGAATACCGTAATACTTAAATACTGTAATTATTCACAACGTGTATACAATATGACAATTCAGTTATTGATTATCAACAACCCCTGCAAGGGTTCTAAATTTGGTTTCAAAAACAGTTAAGGTAATTGGACAGGGGTTTCCACGAGAAAGGATCATAGCACATAGTGTGCCATTTAAATCAATGGGGGAAGGGGGCAATTTGAGGGGGTTTGGATATTCCTTAGGCGGGGTTCTCGTTAATGGAAGGATGTGGGCTGCTTTTTAGTACTTGAGGGAAGATGACCTTTGGGGGTTGCACACCCCTGAAGCCATATTTTAAAAGGGCAACGACATTTTTTACGATATCTTCAATTTTCGCATGCGATTTTAGATATATTAGTAGCAGGGGAGTGAGGGGCAAATTAAAGTAGTGAAAATGAATGAACTTCTACAAAGCGATCAAACTGCAAATTTGTTTTGAAAATTGCAGTACATAAAAAAAGAACGTAGTTTTTTTTTTTTTTTTTTTTTTTTTTTTTGGCCGTAACTTCTCAATTTCAAAAAAAAGTGGAAATTTTTCACCTTTGTTTTCATTGGGCAAATAAAAAATTAATTATTTTCTATTCTGCAAAAATTATTTTTGATCAAACGAATCGGAAAATAAATGGTTGAATAAATAAATGAAAAGATACTGAGAAAATAAATGAATAATTAAATAAATAAATTATTTAGTCTATGAAGACAAAAAAATTAGTAAGTAAAAGAGTGAATTAACAAGAAAATAAGTGAATTAATGAATAAATAAGTGAATTACTATATTTAGGTATGTTAATAAAGTAGTTTAGGGGTAATTAAACGAAATGAACTAGTTTAATTTGTCCCGCATGTACTTATCTAATTGTACAAAATATTAAAAATACAAAAAAACTAAATATTAATTAAATAAATACTGCACCGAAGTTAGAAAGTCCTAATGAATGTTTCAAATGCTAATAACAAGAACTTTATCATTCAATAATAACAAAAATTAGTTTTTACTTACAACAAAATTTTACAATGTGAGTATCAATTTTCAAAAACTGCTTGTATTATCGAATTCTTTAATTTTCAGGGGTTATTTTTTCTTCACTGCAATAGACTATATTTGTTACTACATAGTTAGAATATTACTAGGCAGGTGGTGGTAAAAACAAAGTAAATATTACACTATTTCACTTTGTCCCGCTATTTTGTTTTGGCTCACATTCCCCTACTATAAAGAGAAGTAAAAGTTTTTCTTCTTAAATTGTTCTTCCTTGTTTGTCCTTGAGTAGAGGGCAAAGTTTAAAGTTGAGAGTACATTGAGTTGCCTCTACTATTGTTTGACTTAAAAAGGAATTACTCACTTAGCGTATTTTTAAAATAATAGGGATACTTCTTGATATTAGGTGCATATTACCATGAATAACTTTGTAGGTAACTCAGGGCGTTAAGGGAAAGGTCGTTTGAAAATACTATTTTCGTTGTTTTGTGCGTTGTTTACTGCCAAGGTGTCCTCTTAAGTCATAAATAACCTCAGAAAAATTATTAGGATCAACTACGCACCAAAGTATAATACTCATTGAAACATTAAACTGCATAGTTAGTAGTTAAAAGGTCTCAAAGTTTATTATTTTTAAAGACAGATCAAGTTTCAAAGTCAGTTATTATGTTTCACGAGTCACTAACTTTGAAACAGAAATACATTTATATTCTATATGGCATAGCTTTATATTGAAATTAGAAAAATATGGCACATGTTAGTTTTATTAATTAAAAGGTCTCAAAGTTGAATAATTTAAAAAAATCAAAACTACAACTAAACTGCTCAAAAACCCATAAGTCACTAACTTTATGTAACAGCTGTAATTATACTTTATGTGGTTTTATTTGTTTCAGAACTGTAAAAAAAAATTCCAAACGTTAATGATTATTTCCGTGGAACGTTTTGGGTTTTAACAGGTTTGCATCTATTTCCTCGTAAAATCAAGTACTTCGCAAAAAAGTTTCCTGAATTCGCCACAAGTTGCACGAATGCGATCTTTTCAGGGGTGTAAAAAGTATTTTTGGCAACCAGTTTAATGATTGACTGAACGTGTTTATTGTGTGTATCAGCTTTAGATCGATTACAGCCCAACCACGTAACCAATCTCCTCGTGAGATAGAAAAAGTCATTGGATAGCTGCAACTTGGCGAGGGAGGTGCTTGATCCTGACGCATTGTGTCCTAGTCTTGCTCATGATTGCCTTAGAGCGCCTTGAAAAGGACAGGCTGACTTATCCGACAATTTGGTACTAAGACAAATTTGGATCCAACCTCGTTAATAGCATTTTTTAACTGCGTTATAATATTCGCTGGTTGCTATGTCGTAAAACAATTGATGATAAAGTTGAGCAAAATCATTTAACGTGAATCTGGAAGGATAATTTAGTTCTTAAATTCAACAAAAATGTATCGGGAAATGTCTACTGTAATAAACCTCATTTTACACCTTATTTGTTTTTTATTTGTATTCATCTACAGAATTAAGTAATCAAACATCAATCAGGCAACACATCTAAAGCTTGAACACCTGTTTTCTGCATTGAGACTTTTGTACAGTCAGAAAAAAAAAACGAAACACTCGATCGTATTCAAAGACTATTGACACTAGAGACAGGTGTAAGGTGTTATTGTTTCAGGAATAAAACGTTCTACATAATAATGTTAAAAAAAATTTTCTTAAGGAGTCGTCTTCATATTAAAACGAGCATCAACTTCAAATTTTTCAATGAGAACCCCCTTTTTTATCACATATTTGTGATCAGCATCTTTTTTTAACATCGTATAAAAAATTTTGGTTAATTCGATCCAGTCATTACTTCAGAACTGAGTTTTGAAAAATCCCTCTCGTAATATTAAAACGTATTTTGATATTTTTACACATAACACAAAAACTAGATTATGCACAGCAAAGATTGTTTTTTTATATGAAAATATGAATCGACCCAATAATGAAAACGTCTTTTACACTACCTAAAAAGTAATTTTAGTTTTTTTACGAATTATTTTAATATTTTTTGAAAAAAATATGATCCGAAACCATATTAAATTTTAACAGAGAAACAATCTAGAAGAGCTATTATGTCAGAATTCAAAATTTGAGCTCAAAATATTCAGTAGTTTTCGCGCTACGCTTAAAAGTTCATTTTTTCCCACTTGAGGGGACCGTATACTTTTTTAAAACAGAAATTATGAAAGTTGGTTTCTTCGTAAAAAAAGAAAAAAAAATTGTTCAACAAAATAAGCAAATAATTAAAACGTGGTTTTTCTACATTAGTGTTACGTCTATGAATTTTTTAAATGGATAAATTTATGCAATATATTAACAACATATTAACATACATAATATTGCAACCGTCAGTTTTTTTGTGGATATCGTTCAAACGTCAATGTGTAAATAATGCAAGACACTACATTGTTTAATAAAAGAATATTTTATAGAACTTTTAAAATTAAAAGCTACACTTAAAATACTTCTTTTTTTTTTTTCCTTTCTGCGTTTTGCCATTACCTTTTATAAAACAATAACTCAGTAAAAAATTAACATGCACAACTTTTTCACAGAAACATACAATAAAACCTCATTGTCTTGCTAGTCATGTTGCAATAGACAGTGTAGAATTAATGGCTCTTCCCGGTGATAATTTGCTAAAAGGAAAAATTATTGCCTTGTCTAAATCGGGAAAAAGCACTCGAAAAATAGCTGACAGTGTGAAGTTTCGCCTTTAACAATATCCAAATGGGTCGATAGATAATATTTGCTCTTAGAAAATTTTACTAGTTTTTAGGATTTTTTTTTTTTTTTTTTGTGTGTGTGAAGTGTTTGAATAATTTTCAATGTGTTAAGATCTAGGAGAGGAAATGTCAGTCGCAGTAGTGAGCCGCGTATGCTTTGAGTCGTATTTGCACAAAAAGTGTAGTTGTGGCTAATTGTGAACTTTTTTTTTTTTGACTTCGTCAAAGATTTAGCAAAACATTAATTTATGTGTTAGATTAAGTCGAGTTTTTTGTCTGATCTTAATTGTAATTTAAATACTATTTTTCTATTTACTTTCTCGGTCATTGTCCACATTAAAATCATTCCCGCAAGACAAAGAAAAAATTTAAATTATTTTCTTCTTTTTTGTATAATATGGAAAAATATCGACAAAGAAAGTTATTGTTATCAACTACTGGATGCCTATCATATATTAAATGCATGTTTTTCGGAATCCAATATCTGAATATTCGGCTCCAACTTTATGCCACTGGAAGTAATTCTGCTTTCTGGTCTTATTGTTTAAGTAAACAACGGGCCACATGGACCAGCTTCGTGGTCTGAATACGGCCCGCGTTTTCACTGTGATGTAATTACGGTTTGCTTATCCCATTCCGTGGCTGTTGTGGGTCCTAATATTGAGCACATCCGCCCTGAACTAGGTTTAGCCGAACAATGAAGCAGATGTCATGTCATTGAAGCTGAAAGTGCCTAAAAAATGGGTGGATAAAGAAAATTTATCTCACCTGTGAGATGCCGTAAAACATACAGCAAATAAATTTACTTTACCTACCAGTTTATTCGCACTCTCAGCTTCACTGAGGTGATCAGAACTAATTTTTGCATCCCGCATGATTAGTTCTGATTTCAGTCTGTGACATCCACAGCAAGGACGACATTGCAGCCTCTGGATAAATTAACCCTCCTGTCGGGTATGCTGCGTGTAGTATTTTTATAGGTGCACCAACCTAAAATCTGAAACAGTAGAAAATCAAATAATGCTAAGCTTTGTTTGCAAGTGCAAAGTTACAAAATAGGAGAAATGACAAGAAGTCTGATTTCGTTTCACCTTGGGTTTAAGCTAAAGTATCTTTTGTTTTTTTAAATTACGGGTTGGACCATCTCGAATCTCGTTGCTAGAAACAGCATTGGGAAATTACTTTCCTAAATTGCTTTTCAGACAATTACATGTTTAACTAAAATCGCCGATTGTGATATGCTTTTTTAATAATACCACGCATTATGATCTTTCGCATCAAATTTGGATTTGAAACATATTCTTTTTTTTAATTACAAAAAAGTCGCTAGAACAATTACTGTGTTTGTCCACTGTCTTAATTCAAATAATTAAATTTTTCCCAAATAAAGTTCGAGTATGAACGGTTTGCTCATTAACGGGTATTTATATTCTCATGATTATGTTTTATTTTTTATATTGATTTTTCGTTCATTTTATGTATTTAGAGCAAATTTTCACGGAATAAATGGACCTTGCTTCGCTCCAGTCTCCAATCTATTTAATGCTGCGTCTTCCCACGTTGTGCGGTATATTTTTTATATTTTTGTGTGCGATAGCCCACATTTCTGCCGATGTTCTGCGAAATTAAAAATGCGCAATTCCATTTTACATCAAAAGACTTTCTATTCATTCCAAAATAAACTTGTAACATAGGTGCAATACATTTATCAAACATATTCACATCATGCTTCTAGATATAAAGTTGGATATTTACATTTCCATGAGGCTAATTTATTGAATGACTATATTAGCAGTCCAATAGGTTCATATCAGAAAAGGCAAAAAGTTCCATTACTTTTAATTTGTCATTATTCGATTTATTAAACAACGATCTATACGGACCAGCCAAACCGCATTCGTCTTTCTTAGGTTAATCCAAATATACAAAAATCAGAAAATATTTTAACTTTTTTTTCCAAAAAAAAACTTTTCGACCGTAAATCGCTTTTGGCGCAACATTATCGGCCAAAAAGTATCAAATTACGGAAAAAGAAGTAAACTTCAAAGAATCATGAATTGAGCTGGATAATCTCGATCTTGTCTTTGTTTACATTCCGTTACTTGATAAGCCGTGACCTTGAAAGAAGCGTTTTCAATGTGGTGACGGTCCCTAAAACGTTTTTCGTTAATAACTCCTGTTCTACTGCACGGAATACAATGAAATTTCGTAACCGGGCTGCATTTTGCTGTCTAAACATAATTATGTAGCAAAAAATAGGGGTTCCTATTTGAAAATCAAGAGTTGGTGCTCATTTTGCTTTGTACATGGTCCCTTATGAAAATTTTACTTACGAAGTTTTAAAGAAGACCTTAAACCAAGTCAGATGACACCTTTCTTTCCTTTCTAGCATGTATAATGGCCGAATAATTAAAAGTGTTTCGTTTTTTTTTTCTATGACTGTACAAATACTATTTTTGGGTGATTCCTGGAATCGCCCACTTATTCACGGAGCCAAAATGTCGGATAAGTCAGCAAGGTTGCGTTAATGGTTTTGGGGGTTTTCTTGGTAAAGCAGTACGGTTTTAATCAATTGCTCAACCTATTTTTTCCCGATGGTTCCAGAGACATGACTTGCATTAACCGTTGAAACTTCAAAATTCTTCAAAAAGTTTCAAGGATAACTTCTGAAAGGTAATTGACATTTAGCAGAAAACGTTCCTGTTTTTTGCCTGACATGCTACTGGAAGAAATTGAGCACATGAGCTGCCGTTATTTTCTAGAAACGTTACTGAATTGTTTTAGAAATCCATGGGATCTGAATTCGTTAGTTAACGGTCTCAAAGTTAGTGATTTTGAAAAAAAAAGGTGGGGGGGGGGGATTCAAGAACAAATACTATGTGAGCCACTTGTCATTAAAGTTGTAACATAACTGTAATTATACTGCAAGTGATGCAGTTTTGGATCCATTTTACATACTCATTTGAATTGTAAACTTTTTTCCAAACACGGGCTTATTCCTATATGCGCTTAAATTATGAAATGTTACATGAACATTTTAACTACCTCTTATGTTATTTTATAATTGACAGAAATAAGTACTAGATTTTTAAAAACGATTGTAATCGGATAAAAGAATAAGAAAATAATTTTGCACACATAAAAAATAAACATTTGAAAATGAATAAATAACTTTATATGCAAAAGGAAAAATAAGAATATAATGTCAAAAAATCACAAAAACCTTGGAGAGATGTGTTTGGTGTTACGAATAGCTGTACAAAACAAATGTGAGCATTTTTTGTAGCTTTCCTATCGTTCTATTGCACATATCTCATACAGCAGGGGTTCTCAAACTGTTCCTTTTCGCTGCACCTTTTGCAATGTTAGAAATTTCTCACGGAATCAGTCGCGTACCTAGGGAGGGGCGGAGGGGGCGCACAGTGGGGCGAAAACGCCAAAAAGCGCGTATAAATGGTTTTTCTCCCTATACTAAATCAATTGAGGATTAATAAATTTGGACAGGCCTACCTCTTAGGCAATCAGAACTGGAATTTTAGAGCCCTTCGTCCACTACAAAGTTGAATGAAGCCTTTAGAAAGTTGAAGAGCCACGAGTGCGGGAATTTACAAAAATTGCTTTTAAGCAGTCTCTAATATTTGTTTTCCTATTAAAGGCGGGTATATTTAATTTATTTCGTGTCCAATGATAGTAATAGGACGAAAAAAATAAGTACCCGAATTCTCAAACCAAAAATCAGTTTTGATCAGCACCAAAAACTTCGGAATTTAAAATTATTTTTTTCAAAGCACTCTACAAAAAAATGTCCTCTTAGAAATTAATGTTAATTAGTCATAAATGGTCTGTAGAAAGGCCCTGAAAAAGAATCAGCTGCGTAAACCTGCGAACTTTGGATCCTGAGCCCAAGCAAATCGAGAAAAATTCACTATAACGAACCTGTGTAAACAAACAAGCGAGAGAGGTTTAAAAACAATTTAAGCGCTTTTTGGCGTTTTCTCCCCACTGTGGGCGGTCTGCGCCGGGTGGCACTTTTTTAGGGGTGGCAATTTCACACTTTTGATGTGAAAAAATTCAATGTATTTTCCAAAAAGGAAATCAGTCTTTTCATCTGTTACTGAAGGCAAAAAAAAAGTATTTGCTTTGTAAAGTTTTGGTACGACTATGATAATAAAATTACTCTTATACAAAACATATGTTTTTCGTGTGGACATTTCAGCACTATTCTTTGTTCTTTCTCTTCCTTCGTCTTAATCTTCAGACTGAGGTAAGCTGCAGTGTAAAATCAAAGGACCTAAGTTTTTTTTTTTCACTGTAAAGGTTTACTAAGGGAAGGAAACAATAAATTTCATAACCTAACGTTATATGATGAATGTACCACTTAATGTTAAGAAAGTTCCTTGGAAGGCACGTTATTAAAAAAAAAAAAAACACTTTTTTTTAAGGAAAGTGACAACAAGAGTAAGAGAAGAAACGTTTCAAATGGAGGCAATTTATTGCTAAACTTCGGGATAATATTATCTATTTCAACAATTGCTTTGATTGGCCTTTGGTTATAAAATGGACAACAAATGAATGACAAAATGAATTTTATGTACACTTTATAAAAGCACTTATTCACAACTCAAATAATATTTGATGTTAATATTGCTGTTTTATATCAACAATATTCCTTTAAAACATGAGTTTCACATCTAGTCGTTCATTATAATGAAGTGTTTTTAATCAATAAAATGTGTAGGCAAATACTTTTACATTGATATCAAAAGTAATGAAAATAATGATTTTCGATGCACAACTTTTCCTTCTCATGAATCACAGTATGGTTAATCGAACAAATAGGGCCTCTCTATCTTATCGTCTTCTATCAGTAAAGAAGAGAATCATTCAAACTTGGTAATGTAGCAATACCGGATCTTAGTAAATATTGCTTGTAAACCGGACGGTAAATTCTGAATTTCAGCATTAAGTGATTCGCTCAAGCGCGGATACAAAAGAGAATCATAAAGGTAGTCTGTGTAAAAAATATGGCAACTGATTGGTCACCCTATCATACTGACCTGAACGCCTGCGATTCCTTTTTGTGGGGTTATATCAAAGACAAAAGTTCGCTGGAATCCCCTTAGAACATCGAAGACCTGAAAACTGTGGTTCAGACAGTTATTGATAGCATTGAAACTTGGACTCTTCAACGAGTGATGCAGATATTTGCTCTTCGTTTACGCCATAATATAGCTAAAGATGAAAGACATATTGAATAGGTATTAAATTAATAATCATGCATTTGTTTTAGAACTTAAATAGAAGTTTTTGAATCCTTAGTTTTCAAGACATTAATTTTAAACATCAACGCGTTAATTACTGATCACCCTGTGTGTGTGTGTGTGTGTGTGTGTGTGTGTGTGTGTGTACAGTCAATTCGCGATAACTCGAATTGAAAGGGATTGACGAAAAACTTCGACTCATCGAAAGTTTGACCTACCGCTAGTTTTGTTTTCGACATTTTAGTATTAAAAACCATCGAATATTTTAAATTTTTTACATACAACGTACAAAATTATAGATTTTAAAAGTTTTTAAGCACAATATGCTCAGTTCAATCAAAAACATTGAGAGAAAAAAAAATCAAATGCATGGTTTTGCTTTCGATACTACCGGAACCACTTGAATACTGATTTTCCTTTAGGAAAGATGCACATCTTCATTCGTTCCAAATGTGTATTCATGGATTCTACCGCTTTAGAAGTTTCTCTTTTTCTTTTAACATCATTGACAGAGTACTTGCTTAGACATGTTTAATAGTGAAAAAACTCACTCTTACTCTGAGGAATTTAGCAAATGATCGAACTAAAGAATGAAGAGGAATGCATCTTAACTTCGGTTAATCTTTGAATAAAGGTACAATCAGTTGACTTGACAGCTTAAAAGGTAATTCCTAGTCCAGCAACATGTCAAGGCCCTGGTGTAAACAGTTCAGTACAATAAAAGAAAACAAGCTAACTCATTTCCGCGCGTCTAACTCCGTTACCGTTCATTGGCTGAACAATTGGCAACAGGTGCTCTTCTTGCTTTAGAAGGGGTGCAGGAATTTTTTGTGCGGGAATTACAAGTGAAGGTGAATTGATTTTTCTCTCATAGTCACTTGTTTCTTTCTTTCTTTTTTTTTTTTTTTTTTGTTCTTTCGAAATAAATTTCGAGTCATCTTTTAAAACTTCGAGTTAAAGTTATATTCGAGTTATCGCGAATTTACTGCATATACAAGTATTTAAGCTGCAAACTTATTTATGCTGCGTAAATACTCTAAATATAATAAATTGTCACCTCGAAGCCCTTATCTTTTAAAGGCATAATTAATATGATGAATTAGACGGGTAGAACATATCTGGAACTGCTCTCCGAAGCATTTACTTTGTGTCCTTTAACATTCAAGCGGATGGAGTACAATAGTCTTATCTCTGCGAAACAAGTTGTATCCCGTGGAGCACAAATAGGATTAGGCGGCAGTCTCGATTGACCAGTAGTAGTTGATTAACGTTGTTTGATTTAAGGAATTCGGTCCACGCGGTCGGAATTTTGAATCTGTTATCTTATTCAGCGCATATATCCGTGTGTAGAGCATGGATATTCCGAATTAAATTCTGTCTGTTAGACCCATTATGCAACATTTCTGAATATGTTGTGTGAAAAGGGATTCACGTTGTGATTCAATTCAAAAGGCTATCTTTTAATTTGTTTGGAGCTTTCTAAATAGTCTTTTTAGTAGAGAAAAGGGAATGGTACTGGGCAATTCAACCGTAATGTGTGTGACATTTGCAGACATTGCATTTTCAAAGTTCTTTTTAATTAGCTCAGCGTCAAAAAATCAAGCTTCGGTTAACATCATCTTATTTTTATCATTTTCTAAAACAATTACATGCAGAATGTAATTATTCTCAGTTTTTTATAATTAATTATTCATTTTCTAATACTTGTAACGCGTGTGACAACTGAAAAAACTAAAATTTTCACACACATCACCAGTTTTACAAAATTTATAACTGATTACAAAAAACTGAGAAAAATTATACTATGCCTGTAATTGTTTTAGAAAAGGACGTAAATTAAGATAATGTTAACCGAAGCTTGATGTTTTGATAATGAGCTGTAGGAAAACACCTTTGAAAACAAAAAGTGTAAAAATGTCACATACGTTACGGTGGAAAAGCCCTCCATTGGTACCAGCTGTAATAAACTTGATACATACAGTTCTTTTGCTCATGACTTCGGCCTCATTGAAGTGCAATGTAACGTAATTTTTTAAGGGTTCGGCAGTTACGAAATACGTAAGAGTCTTTCTTCTATTTATACATAATTTCAAAGCCACTGTAAACAAATTCAAATTATTTTAATGGCAGAATAAAAAAGACAGATTTAGTAGTCAACCTTGTTTAAAAAGAAAAAAAAAAATCTTTAGAAGCCCTCCTTTGCAAAATTAAATACAGAATATCTATACTGCTTGATTTCGAAGCTTTGTTTTGTTCAATCTCACAACTGGAAAGAAAAGGATTAAAGAAATTTTAAGAAATAAATTTGTGCGAACTGAAATAACTGTGGTGAATTTAATTATTCAGTTTATAAAAGTTGCAAATAATATCACTTTTTATTGAACTTCGTACCGACTATATAGAGACTCCCCAAAACTTAACAGTTGGGAAAAAACAAGTTGTATTTCGTGTGCGAACTATTCAAAGAAATTGGAGTAGATTTTGTTTCACACATAACAAAGAAATAAATTAAAATAAGAATAAAAATGTGTGAATACCAAAAATCTGAAAACACTTCGCAGCACGCTTTTTAGAACACTAGTTGTTTTCATTGCCCTTGTTTTTTACTGTTTGCGCCTAATTAACCACAATATACTTTTTTTTATATATATATAACAGTGAAAGACCAATCATAATAAAGACAGTCATTACGCAATTTAAGAATGATGAATTTTCTTTTAGTACCATACTAAACGATTCTAGAGACTTGTAATTAAAGAAAATTGCTTAATTCTATTATACGTTCATTGAAAGATTATATCATACTTTGGCAACACGTATATACATCAAAAATGCGAAAGCCACATATGCGACTTCATTTTTCAATTTTTCAATAAAAATTCGAAACCTGAAAGTGAGGAATCATGACACTAATTCATTCCCTAACAATGACAATACCTGATGTCACCCCATGTTTAAATGTGGAATGGGGTCGTTTCTCAAATTTTAAAAGTATTTTTTTCTAAAAGATCATGTTTAAAAACATAGGATTTGACCAGTTTTTAAATAATTTGATAAAGTTTAATATTTTCAAAAAATATTTTAATCGTTTCAATTTTATTTTTAACGCTTCTTCGCATGACATCAGAAGTGATGAAAGCCATTAGCTAATACCATTAGCGCATGTGCAATCTTTAACTGCGCCGTAGAATTTTTTTAGGGGGGAGGTGCTTGATGGGTATTTTTCACTTTTTTTGGGGGGGTGGGGGCTCTTGCATTCTTTGGGAGGGAGGCTGTATGAAATTTAGAAAAAGTGCGCCGTTGCCCTTTGGGGGGGGGGGGGGACCCTGGCATCTTTAATCACATGTATTGGCAAAGATATAGTTGATAGCAATTGTAGAGCGCAATATTTAATACGCTACTGAATTATCATAACCTGAAAACGCGGTAGACAACAAGAGTAAGTATTCAGTACGCCAGTGGAAATGCGCCAAAATTCATCACTTGTGACGTCATTAAGACCACACATTGTTCAAAAAACGCACATTTTGAAAAACTAATTAAAAATCAAACGTTTTGAAAATAAAAGATTTTCTTCACTCCATGTTTTTCTTTTTTTTTTTTTATTTTGCTCATTCTACCTACTTTAGTGGCTAAAAGTACTACTTTTGACTGATGGAAACGATCCCATTAAGTACAAAAAATATTTACATCCCTAACACAATTTCAGTATGATAAAAAATATGATGTATGTACCACATGACTTTCGATGTGCCAACTCAAAATACAGCACTTTTTAGCTACTTAAAAAAATGAGCGCGTGCTTAGAATTTTCTCTTAAATTTTTAATTTATGAGTGGACAATTGCTCTTTCATATTTAAGGAAATAGAGAAATACAATTTCTGAAACTTTAAAAAAGGCTAACCTTTTTTAAAAAATTATTTTTAAGAGGTGGAGAACTTTACGCAAAAATAAAACACATTGTAAACACAATTCAGAAAAGTTCCTGGAAAATAATGGGCAGGTGATATTACAAATTTCTGCTAGTAACATATCCTTTAAAAACCAGAAAAGTTTCCCGTTAAACGTCTATAACCTTTCTGAAACTATACACCCAAAGCTGTTTTTGTACGGTGGATAGGGACCGCATTAAAAAAAAAAAATTGCTCAAAATGACACCATTTAGCACTTGTTTTAAAAACATGCTAGTCAATTGAGTTCTAATTTGTGTGAAAATTTCATAGACCGCACAAAAACAGGTTTGGGTGTACTTGAAACTTTTCAAAGAATTTCGAAACTTCCCGGTTTCATCCAATCAAGTTTCATTAACGTTAAAGAAAAAATAGGTAGATTTATGTAATTGATTGGAAACTTACTGATCTGCAAATAAATCTGCAACTAGGGATTGCAATATCGGACAGAAAATTCAATACTGGTATTCGGTATTTTTAAAACTTAACATCAGGATTAATACCGGTATTTGAAATTTCTCAAAAAATGCTTGAAAACATTGTTTCGTTGCCACACTCCATAATTCTGTGCAAAAATAGTATTATTTATGAAAACGTATTGTAAATAAGTGTAAAATGTAGGAGCTCATGTTATAATAAAAAATTAATAATAGTAAAAAACATAATGCATCTATTGAATGTTCTCTGAGTTGGGACTTCATTTTAGTGCTCAAGTTTCTTACAGTTTAAAATACTCTTTTTGAATTCATGCAGGTCGGTGATACGGTGAACAATGCGCGATACACCTCCTCTAATGAATTGGCTAGAAGTCTTTCATCTTCACATTATTCGGTCTCCTGCGTGTTATTTTTGGATAAATTTACTTTTGTAAGTGTGTATGTGTTGCTTTTCTATTATAATAGTTGCGTAATTATACTTTTTCTTTTCATTTAAGGCTTTTCCAATCGATACTTTTCCAATATTTACATCGTTTTCTCTTGAGCAGGAGAGGTTTGTGTTTACTTTTTATTAGCTCTTTGGATTGAAATTTACGATAAACTTGACTAAGTTTGATCTTGTTAGTTTCTCCTATTCCTTTTCGGGTTTTTTTTTTCGAAATTCTTTACAATAATCATTATGTAAATATCTGAAAGTATGTTTCAATTAATTAAGCTTCACCTTTATGCAAAATTTCAAGGCACTATATAATTTCTAAACATTACCTTTCAAATATAAAGACAAATAGCGAGACAGGATCAACACTGGGGACAACAAATTGCCATTTGTTATGCAAACAAGAAAATGATTTTGTCAAAATTTAATACAGTTGAGACAAATATTTTCAATTGATGGTTAAAATAAATTTTGCCCAGGACAAATGCATTCAAAATTACACTCGAAATCAACTTTCACAAAAGGAAAGTGAGTGATCAGGGAAATGGAAAAAACAAAAACACGGTGAGCAAAATCGCACGAAAATACCATTCATCTCACAATCTCGTAATGACAGTATCATTTTGGAATCTAACATCAACTTCTGTTTAATAATACTCTATTAGTTGGTGCTTTTAAAGCCAAATTTTTACGTCAATACATTGATTTTACTTCTGCATCACGGAAAAAGAAATAAACATTTATAATGTAAGTAGATATTTAGTAAGTTTAATTGAAAATTCTTTAATTAAAAGTGTTCATTATTTTAAATTAACACCTAAAATACCGGTATTTCGAAATCGCGAAGTTGCTCAAAATACCGGTATTCGGTATACCGGTAGTGCAATCTCTAATTGCTACCATAAAGGGCTTTACCAAAGCCAAAGCTATTACAGATTTGCAAAACAGAACCGAACGTCAGTTTTGCCTTTCTAAGCTCTTGTACAGTCATAGAAGGAAAGAAAAAACGAAACACTCGATCGTATTCAGACTATGGACACTAGAGACACGTGTAAGGTGTTATTGTTTCAGGAATAAAGAGTTCTACATAATTATGTTAAAAAAATGTTGTTAAGGGGCGTCTTTATATTAAAACGAGCATCAACTTCAGATTCTTCAATAAGAACCCCCCTTTTTTATCACATGTTTGTGATCAGCATGCTTTTTTAACTTTGTATACAAAATTTTGTTAAATTCGATCTAGCCGTTACTTCAAAATCGAAAGTTGAAAAATTCCTCTCGTAATGTTAAAACGTAATTTGATATTTTTGCTCATAACGCAAAAACTAGATTAAGCACGGCAAAGATTTTTTTTATATCAAAATATGAATTGACCCAATAATAAAAACATCCTTTTCAACACCAAAAATGTAAATTTAATTTTTTTTAAGAATTATTATAATATTTTTTGAAAAAAATATGATCTGAAACCATATTAAATTTTAACAGAGAAACAATCTAGAAGAGCTCTTATGAGGGAATCCAAAATTTGAGTTCAAAATATTCAGTAGTTTTTGCGCTATGCTTAAAAATTCATTTTTTCCCACTTTAGGGGTCCGTATACTTTTTTAAAACAGAATTTATAAAAATTAGTTTCTTCGTAAAAAAGGAAAAAAAATCAACAAAATAAGCAAACCAATTATAACGTGGTTTTTCTACATTAGAGTTACGTCTATGAATTTATACTTATTATATTTTATTTTATTATTATTTCTAATACTCTAAATCATTATAATTCCGTAAAGATTTGAAATTGTGTCCAATTCCCTTGTATAGATTAGGCAAATTTCAGTGCCGCTATAAAACTATTGGAATATTACCTTTGTTTTTAACAGCATGAAGGCATAGAGGTAGGAGTACAGGAGGGAACACCTATCTATGCTCCCATTGTCGCGGTTGAAGTAACTGTGAGAGAGCGGCGGCCATGTTGGTTGGTTGAAAAGGGGGGAAAAAAAGACTCGTATCACTCGGCCGAAAATTTCATGTTTTTTACTTCTCTCGCTCAAATTGATAACGAAATTATTTGTTGCCTACCTAAGAAATAAAATAATAATGCATAACACAATTATATTTTAAGCTTTAAATTTCCAAAGAATAAACTAATTGCATAATTAATGTCTTTAGTTAATTAAAATGAATTTAGTGACGAATGAATGATCAACTGGTTTCAAAATATTATTTTTATTAATAAAACACAATGACTTTCCCATAGATAAGAATACACAGAAAAATCAAAACTTTGCAGCCTATGTCCAGATTATAAAATTAGAATACGGCACAATGAAAAAAGCAGCTAAAAATTAACAAAGATAAATAAAGGAATAACATAGATATAAAAACTAGTTTTGATAAAGTTGCCAGAATGAGGATAAAACTAAAATAAAACTGTAAAAAACATTAAATAGTTTTTTAAAAAAAAAGAATCCCATGTAAATAAATGTTAAACAGCATAAACTCTAAACAACTTCTTGAAAGTCTATCCATCCAATTCTTTGAATTTTGATGATTCATTCTTCATTTATTTATTTTAAGAGATACACAGAAAACTTGGTTGGTATTCGGTATACTGCTTATTTGCAGACAAACCGAATGTTTGGTTTGGCAGAGTACTTCAATATTCGGCAACCGAATAGTAAACAAATTAATAACTTCGCAAATTCCCAAAGATTTTTTTGAAAATGCAATTAATGAAAGTATCAGTATAATTGTACCATGTCACAATGTTAATTAAAATTCTTACTCATTAGTTTGATCAGATCTAGATTAATTTTAATAATTAAAAACACGCTCAGACCTGAAATTAAAATTTTGTTGCTTTTCTATGTTTATTAAATCTTCTGACATATTACATTAGCTTTACTGTTATAAACTAATGTGACACAATAATCAGAAAAAATCCATCACGTTAATTAGTAATAAATATAAAACATTAATTTATTACTAATTTGCATTACTGCTATTTTTTTTTACTTAAAATCACGGATGTGGAAATCTCCAAGCATAAAATATCCAGATAAAGTTTTTTTTTTTTTTTTTTTTTAAAGAGAAGCTTATTTCTAATTTTTACACCAGAAGAAATAATTAGTATTTATTAAAAAAAACTATTTGAAATTTTTGTAATCAAAGTTTGATTTACACTAAATAACAAAAAATGCAAGCATCTGACAATGTTTCGAATTACATTTCACAATTTTATTGATAGAATTGTTTATAAGCTACCGAAGAGTAGCAGCAAATCACATCAATAAATTTTAAGTTGTAATGATATTTTAAGCAACTCGGATTTGCCTTTGTAAGTAAGATAAATACAGGATTATTTATGAAACAATATGTTACCATTTCTTATTGAATCATACATTATGGGAGAAATTAATTATCCATTTATGCAGAATTAGCTAGGAATCTCCTTCCTACATACATTATTAGTGCAGTTGAAGGCTACACAAGACTCCATAAAGTCCAAATCCGTTTGAGATTCGATAAAAAAGTTCGACATTTTCCGTATCTTAAACATTGCAGACACAGTTTCCCGATACACGCAAGATGGCGACTGGTTACAGTTATCGCTTCCATCCTGCTATTTCTACATCCATGCATGAAGGAGAATCTTGATCCCACTAGCTTTGACCTACACTAGTCGAGTTTCCTTAAATTGTTACCATAGATAAAGAGTAAAAGTTGTAAATAAAACGTAAAAGTAAGAAATTCTAACTCTTTCACGTGAGATAATTAGGGTTGCCAGGGGTTGAAAGGTTCCTAAAAATAAGTAGTTTACCCTCATCGAGTTTCTGAAAATCGTTATCATAAATGCAGAGTAAAAGATGGAAACAAAACGATAAACTAAGGATGCCTACCTTTTTCGGGTCCCTAATCAGAGTTGTCAAGAGGTAAAAGGTTTTCAATGAGGGGAGATAATTTACTCTTCATCGAGTTTCCGGAAATTATTGTCATAAATGAAAAGTAAAAGCTGTAAATAAAACACCAAAGTAAGTTTGCCTACGTTTTTTCCCGGTCCCTGAGCAGCGTTGCCAGTCGCTAAAAAGTGACCAAAAATGAGTATTTTACCCTCATTGAGTTTCCAAAAATTGTTGTTATAAATAAAGAGTAAAAGCTGTAAAGAAAACGATAAAGTTTGGTTGCCCACCTGTTGCGTGTGAACTAATCAATGTTGCCAGGGGTTGAAAGGTGCCCAAAATAGAGTAATTTACCCTCATCGAGTTTCCAAAAATTGTTGTCCTAAATGAAAAGTAAAAGATGTAAAAATAAAAAAATAAAAAACGTTAAAGTAAGGTCGCCTAACTTTTTTCGGTCCTTAACCCTGGCGATAAGGGTAAATTACTCATTTTTGGGCACGTTTTAGCCCCTGGCAACTCTTGTTAAGGACCGAAAAAAGGTAGGCAACCTTACTTTGACGTTTTCTTTAAATGTTTTACTCTTCATTTAAGACAACAATGTTTAGAAACTCTATGAGGGTAAAGTACTTATTTTTGGGCACCTTTTAGTCCCCGGCAATCCTGATTAGTTCACACGCTTACAGGTAGGCAACCTTACTTTTACGTTTTCTTTACAGCTTTTACTTTTCATTTATGATAACAATTTTTGGAAACTCGATGAGGGTAAATTACTCATTTTTGGGCGCTTTTTAGCCTCTGGCAACCCTGCTTAGGGACCGGAAAACGTAGGCAACCTTACTTTAGCGTTTTATTTACAGTTTTTACTCTTCATTTATGACCACAATTTCCGGGAACTCGATGAGGGGTAAATTATCTCCCTCATTGAAAACCTTTTGTCCCCTGAAAACCCTGACTAGGGACCCGAAAAAGGTAGGCAACCTTAGTTCATCGTTTCATCTCCATCTTTTTCTCTTCATTTATGATAACGATTTTCGGAAACCCGATGAGGGTAGGTCAAGTCTGTAGTGGGATCTCGCCTTATAAGGGAAGTTAAAGAATTCATATGGATTATGTAAATCGTCGTGTCTATTTATTACGGGAAAGTTGGATGTATAATTTTCTTTATTACCTGGGGTTCTTTTTAATGATTGTTCATTGATATGATTACCAAAAGAATTTCTTGGCAAAACAATATTCCTCTGTCACACCCACGCGTAATTTTTCTTACAAAGATTCTTAATTTCAGAATAAACATTGAGAGTCAAATTAATTATATATTTGAGATACCCAACTTATCTACTTTGATAAGAAATCCTTGTTCAAGTATTTTCTTGCCACTTACTTGTAAAAGAAGACTCAGGATCTTACCACCATCTTCTAAATTGGCTCTTGAAATTGTTCTTCTGTACAGTCATAGATAAAAAGAAAACAACAACAATCGTTCGTATTCGAAGACCATTAACACAAGAGACACGTGTTTTACGTGTCTTCCTTACGTACGTGTACGTTCCTTTTACAAAAAAGGAAGTATTGTATTCGCGAAAAAAATTTCAGTCGAAAATCGGCCTTAATTTCCATTTTTCTCACCCCCGAATGAATGTTGAGTTGTTTTTTTTTCGACCCAACCACACGTGGATTTATGCCTAGGAACGTACAGACACCCGAAATATCCATTTTGACGACCTCCCGAGCTAATTACAACGAATTTTCTTCTGACGTCCGTATATACGTATGTATGTGCGTATGTGTGTATGTGTATATGTGCGTATGTGTGTATGTGTATATGTGCGTATGTGTGTATGTGTATATGTGCGTATGTGTGTATGTGTATATGTGCGTATGGAGTTCGCATAACTCAAAAATGGTATGTCCTAGAAAGTTGAAATTTGGTACGTAGACTGCTATTGGAGTCTAGTTGTGCACTTTCCTTTTGGTTGCTTTCGGATGTTCCTAAGGGTGTCTTTTGCCCCTTTTTGGAGGGGAATCATTGTAAATTTCGATGTAAACTCAAATTTTTTTATAATTTGTTGGACACTTGGCGATATATCGCCAGTCTTCTGGTCGCCAAGTTTTGTCGCCAACTTGCCGACAAATTTTACGATTTTTTTTTTCTTTTTTTAAATTTGGTTTAAATTTGGTCACTGTTGGTGATATTTAGAGTGTAAACAATTGAATCACATTAAAATTGCCAATAATGGGGAAATGACATTAAATTAGAGTAAAAGGAAGTTATGTGATGCACACATCAGCTCCTTTTTTTTTTTTGAAATTATGCGCTCTACAGTTACTTACTTGTTGTTAAATGGCCGTCTTCATTTTAAAATGTGCTTCAACTTTAAAATTTTCTAAGAGAACTCTCTTTTTTCTATCACAAATTTCTAATCAGCATAATCACTTAATTTTGTATAGAAATTTTGTTTAATTTACTCCAGCCATTGCTTCACAATTTGATTGAGAAAAAACTATCTCGAAACGTTAAAAATATTTTTGACAATTTTGCACATAATAACTAAACCACCTTAGATATGGGAAATATTGTATTTCTGTATCAAAGTAGGAACCAACCCAGCAATAAAAACGTCCTTTACTGTATATATATATATATCAAAGGTAAAATGGTGATATTTTATGAAATATAGAATAAATATTTGCAAAAAATAAGATCTGGAACTATATTATATTATAGTAGAAAAAAAAGCTGGAAGATATTATATACGGGTATCTAATATTTGAGCTCCAAATACTCAGTAGTTTTTATGATATGCTAAAAATTCAATTTTTCCTCTGTTTGAGGGTCCGTATATCGTTGGCTAGTAGGATTAGTAATCAAGAAGTATGTCATTGCAATCCCTTTAATCGTTTTTTTTTTTTTTTTTTTTTTTGGAATAGGATATTTTCAAGCTGTTATTTAATTTTATTGCTTTAGTTATTTAACTGCCGATATCAAGAGAATAATATTTCTCCATTGTTAGTATTTTTTCCTACTTGAGAAATTATTTTGTATTGAATGTTCTTTGTTCGCTATCGTTTTAATTCTTAATTTATATGCTTAGAAACAGTAATGATGTGCGATTACTCTTTTACTTAGTATTCTAATGAATCTAATAGTTCTAAACTAAATATGCTAGTGAAGTCATTAGCAGGTGTTTTTCATTTTAAATTTTATGTCTTTAAAATAGGTAGTTTTGTATAACTTTTTTTTTACTTTATCTTTTATACAATTGCTTATGTATCTTAATGGTTGAGATTTTTTTTTCTGATATCTACTTCATGCATAGTGGTGTACGTTTTACAATACTATGATTTATTTGAGCTTGTTGTGCATGATATTTGCATGAATAAAAACCTGAAAGACTAGCCTGAAATGTATGCAAATTTACTACTTATGGAAACACGGAGTAATATCGCATGGTTGCGATACTTAAGTTCAAAAACTTTTATCGCTTAAATAAATGTTGAGGCATAAACATTATGTTACTCTGAATGAGTTGCAAAATTCAAGACGTTGAATGCTCTATACCATTGAGAAGAGATAACATGGAGGGTGAGAAGACTTTCGTTCATGAAGCCAAGACCCCAAGTCACGTGATATATTTTAAAGCAAAGCATTGTAAGAAATCGGGCTCTTTCGCTTGCTTCACGCAAAAAGTGCCAACTGTTTGTCGTTGTTGAGTCACGTGAATTGAGTCTTCTGAACAGCTTTTGCTTAGCCAATGATTGGACTTGCTCCTTCCATTTACTATTTCCTGCTTTAAGCTCTGTGCCTTACCTTTTTCAGCTTTAAATTCATGTAAGACAAGTCTTTTTTTTCTCTCACGGATGTTCCCGACCCTCGGTATACAGGTCGAAAAAGACTTTTTTGCTAGATATTTGTCTTACAAATAGCGGAGCAATCGACATATGGTTTACGTATATAAAAACCTAAGAATGCGAAACATATGATTAAAGTGAAAAACCAACGGAAAAAAAAGCACAAATTATCGAGAAGACTATTTGATAACTTGTGCTTCCTTTACGTTGGTTTTGCACTTGAATCAAATTGTAGCACAAAGCTTATTTGATCTGTTTTCATTTAATGCGAAACATAGACTGGTAGCCAAGGCAAACTGTTTATAAAAAAAATTAATTAACGGAAATTTTAAGTAATTAAATTTTAAAAGGAAATGAGTAGGAGATGGCAAAAGTGTTTCTGTTCGAAGTTGTAGTTACTAAACTTAGAAATTTAAATCTGAAGGGACCATTGGAATGCGAGGAATGTGTGCCAACTGACCTGCGGCTGGTCCTGTAAGAATAATACTTTAAATCATAATAATTCCGTAGCGATTTGAAATAGTGTCCAATTCCCTTGCATAGATTAGGCAAATTTCAGTTCTGCTATAAAACTATTGGAATACCCTTTTTTTTTTTTTTTTGTTACTCAGTAATGTACTTTTCATGTGGAGAATATTTTTTGGAAAAAATGGAGCTCCACGAAGTCCTTGACCTTCAGATTTTTCTTGCACTTTGAAGTGTCAGTAACATCAAATTCACTGAAGAATAATTTCTACCTGATCGGAAAATCTAGCATACATAGACGCAATATAAATGTTAATTCGGTTTACATTGACTCAGAATTAGAAATAAGCTTTCAGTTTGTATCGTGAGTTAAACTTTACATTTCAAATATTATTAGGTTTGAATTGAGTGATCTGATTTTTATGAAATACTAATATTTTTTTTACATATTTTAATGTTTTAAATACTCTGAACTGTCTAGACTTTCTTTAAAAATTGACTTAATTTGGTTGAAACTTAAAAATCTACCTTAATCTTCATCTTATTTTAATTTGTTAATCTTAATCTAATCACTTGGTTAAATTCTGTAAATTCAGAGCATAAAATATTTTATTTGTAAGATTATACAATTAGGTGTTACTGATATTTTTATGAACAAAACATCAGGAAATAAACTCTGAAAATATTACCATTGTCCTTTGAGACGTTGATAACGATAAAAAATAACTTTGTCAGTTGAACAAAAGCTGTCATAAAAAATAAAAAGAAACAAAAACAAAACAAATGATTCATAGGCACAAGAGGCTGTTCGCCGTAGTTTAAAAGTTTCTGCAATGATTACGATAACAGATTTTATGAAAAATACTCTCAAAAATGTTAAACTTTATCTTGAAGCAGAGGACAGTAAAATTTTAGATGGGAATCAAGGGACACATTTTTCACAATGCAAAATGCATTCGTTGCAAGGTTTAAGAGGAAAAAAATTGTGAAAGACATAAAACTTGTTGTTAAAAAAATTGATCGCACATACTGACATGCTAGCTAGTAGTTATTACAGCTTTTAACATAAATGGGCAGTAACTGCATAAATAACTAAAATGGCTGGTGGCTGAAAGTTTTTTTTTTTTTTTTTTTTATGAATGAAACTAAATTTCGATCGCAGAACGCTACGGAATTTTTATAAAATAGTACCGCTGTTAAAATTATGTAATCGGTTTGCCGAAAAGATAGATAGAGAGTAAACGAAAAAGTTGCCTGAAGATTTGTAACTCTTAAGGATTTTCTATGGAATAATATTAAAAAAATGTAAGCCAATGTTCGTCACCTGCTAGACTCTGATCTGTTATTTTCCACAACAAATACGTGATTGCGCCAACAAATGGTGTACGTTTTCTACATCTAGTTTATCTTTTTTGTAAATGTATAATAGTTATTGAATTAATACAATTACTTTTAGCATATCTTGGATGTTTAAAGTTCTTTATGATTTCGTTAAGGGATATATCGCTCGTTTGAAAGAAGCGTGCCACAATACGAAATTTTTAATTTTCTTTTTCTTTTTTTTTTTTTTTTCGCTTAAAGGCCTTCAAAGGACGTTATCTTCTTTGAAAAATAATAACAAATTTTTTGTTCGAATATTATTCCTCGAAGAGCACAAAAAACTTACTTTTCTTAATACAAATTGCCTGAAGAGTTCAACTTGAAACGTTTCTCCTGTAAAATTTCATTTGTTCGTATTGTGGCAGTCTTCTTCCAAATGAGCGATGCGTACTTTTTATGCATGTGTTATAAGTTATGTCGATTGGGTAATTTCGCAATAATGAATATGAAGTTTTTTTTTCCCCACTATCATGTTTTACATTTTATAAATGAAAATAACATTCAGTTAAAATTAATGAGCATAACATAAAATTTCTTACTAGCTTCACCTGCAGCTGGGGGCATTATCGAGTGCCATGGCATATGTTAAATGGTTACTCCCAATATTTATCAGAGACATAATGATAGCCCAGTGGCAGGTTCGGGATATCCTTTAGTCACATGTGTGGGCACTCATGACAGGGTACCTAGGAAGCCATTTTTTACCTGGACAATGCACGCAACAAAAATATCACAGGGTTTCCTAAAACACGTAATCCTCTTCTCTTGCCTGTTTGATCTCCCGAGTTGCCACAGATCGAGCATATCTGGGATCACTTTTGTCAGCCAGTTTGGACATACAACGGATTTTGTCAAATGGGAAGTGCATTTGCCTAAACTGTTGAACGAGATGATGTAGGAATGTTCGCTTCGTGCTTTCACGCTTGAGGGGTACCAACAGTTTAACAGGATACTAAAAAATTGAGTTTTTTTTTCCTTTGTTCTACGGGACACAGTGAAAAACAAAATATTTTTCTAATGAAATATTTTCTGTTCGATTATGAAAAGTATTTTTGATCAAATGAATCAGTAAATAAAAATTAGAATGAATAAGTGAAAAGGTGAGGAAAGAATAAGAAAATAAGGGAATGTTTGAACAAAAAATCGAATTACTAAATGTAGGAATGCGAATGATCTAATAAACAAATAAGTATGTTAATGATTTAATAAATTATTGAGCGACTAAACAAAATGAACTATTTTACTTTGCCCCATCTACATTGCTCCGCATGTACTTGCCTAATTGTAAAAAAGAATTGAAATTAAATAAGCTGAATATTAACTAAAAAAATACTGCACCAAATATTAGAAATTCAAAATTAATATTTTAAATGTTAATAAGAAGAACCTTATTATTTTATACACAAATAAAGTATTTCACTTGCAAAAAAGTATTTCAATATGAGTATCAATTTTTAAACATTGTGATTTGTATTTCAATAGATTTTCACCTTCGTTGTTAGATTCTTTATTAGAAAGATTTTCCGTAAATTTTGGCGCGTTCAAACACACACACACACACACACACACATATATATATATATATATATATATATATATATATATATATATATATATATATAAGAAAGTAATGTATCTCCACATATTTTTAATTTACACGTTGTTTAAATATTAAGCTTATTTTATTTTAAATACAGACAATTATGTTTTTAATTTCGCCGATATTACTTTTCTTGAATTGAATAGACTACATGTGCTACTAAAATAGTTCAAAATAATGGGGTTGTTTCCTTCAATCAAAAGTAGTACTTTTAGTCACTGAAATTGCTAGAATAAGCAAAAAAAATAATATGGACCCAGAAAATTCTTTCATTTTCCCAACAGTTTTTAAATTAATTTTTTAAGGTGTCCGATTTTTCAAACAAGGCATGGTCTTTATGACGTCACAAATGATGCAATTTGGCGCATCTTTGTACCGCGTTTCCACTTTATGATAATCAAGAAGCTCTATGCTTGCTACCAATACACGTGAGTAAAGATGCGAATTAAATATTTTGCTCTGTGAATGGCAAGACAGAATGGCATTTCATCATTTGTGATGTCATCGGCAAGAAATGTAAACAATGAAAGCTCCCCGATTTAAGTAATTTTTTAAAAATATTAAACTTAAAGAAATTACTTAAAAAATAGTTAGATCCCATGTTTTAAGCATGTTCTTTCAGAAAAAAATGCTTTTCAAATTTTATAAACGACCCCATTATCATTTTTTTAAAAAAAAATACGAAATTGTAGGTGACCCAACAAGTAAATAACGCCGTCTCTAATGCTTTGGCGCATATTTCACGCTTGGGGATGTCAGAAAGTTGCCCGATAACATGTTTTGACTGTTATGCATATTATACTAGAAAAAAAATATGTTTCCATTATATGATCCCATTTTTCTAGTCATAATATGTTTATCGCTGTGTAGAACGTTATACATGTAATCCTAACTTTTTTGGACTAAAAGCACATAGACAACAAATGAACCTTAATCAAGACAAAATATTGAACTTAAAATTGCATTGTCATAATTAAAACTTAAAATAGATGTTTATTGCAAAAAGAAAAAAAAAGAAGTTTAGTTTGATTTTCATGTTGTTTTACTGTATATTTTTGAAGGAAAAAAAAAGGAAAACACTAATTACATTAACAATATAACCTAAAGCATTCGTAAACAATGTCAAACTTTCAAACTACAGAACTTCAACCAAACCGTGGCCAAAACTATCAATTATTTATTTAATTAGCAGGTTTGCAGTAAACATCAAAATTATTGCAAATATGTTCCTTTATCGTATCTGTTTGCTCTAATCACAACAAATATTAATTACGCAACTGACAAGGTCGCAAACTATTTAATATACGCTATCAAATTTCATGTTCAACGTAACGAAATCAACTGTTAACGGTGCTTAAAATGTCTCATTTTGATTAATTAAAATTATATATGTAACAAACCGGCCGTGAAAGAATTGACCGTTTAAATTATGAAATTAATTGAATGGATTATTTCAAAATAGGCGCAAGTAAACTGGATTCCCGTAGGACTTACGTCTTTTCTGAAATAATCGATTCAATTCGCATAAGATGTAAGCGTAAAAGTATTGATCAGGTATAATTTATTTCACTTTAATCCTAAAAACAGAACGTGGTTGAGATACTGTTCTGCTAAATGGCACCATTGGGGAAATCTTTAGCCACCAGTGGCCAACTGAAGCAATTTCGTAAATGACCACCTTTTTGGAGATAGTAGTCACCGATTTTAAATATCACTACACGATATATATATATATATATATATATATATATATATATATATATATATATATATATATATATATATATATATATATATATATCTTTTTAAATAGCGTTTCCTATTGAAATTAACACTTACCACATTTTGAAATATTGAAATGGTGGTAAAAAATACGCACACACTTCCTGTAGTTAAGCGTAATAATCTGTTTCTTTATCCTCACTGGAGCAGAAAAAGAGGTCATCAATTTTTCAAATGAATAATTTAGTAAAAACATGAAAGTTTCAATGTTTATTTGAGGCGAAATTTTCTTATCAATCGGAATTTTCTTTTTTACTCTTGAGACATAAATAAAGAATCAAAATTTCGATCTACTAAAAATACCTACCTCTAAAATATACAAAGAAAATCATACCACGTTCCATCATTACTCCAGAGAATTTAGACAAATTGTATAAATAAAACATTTTACACTATTTCTAAAGTTTGCAAAGATTATTTTATAGCTTCTGTTTTCCTTACTGCCTAGCAAAACTGCAGTTTTATCTCTCACAACAAACAAAAGAATATTTTCACGTTTTTCTAAGATGTTTAAGTATTATGGAAATGACAAAAAAATCTTTTTAGATCTTTTCTGATTTTCCATTCTTTCTGAGAGTGACATGGACATTCCCTTAGAGAATCTTCACACGTGGAAACGTGACTTCTAACACATTTAGTATTTGAAAGAAAAACATTATTCACTTCAAGACCGAAAGGGTATGACATTTAACGTTGCCTTTTTTATTTATTTATTTATTTATTTTATTTTTTTAAAGATGATATTGAAGTACATTGTAATGTATTATTTGAAAATTTTGTTTCCGCTTCAATTGCTTTACCATTGTCAGATTTTAAATAATAAGGCCAGTTGGGGTTCAAGGGAACATCCGGTAAATGGAAGCACAATGCAAAAAAAAAATCCAAACCGATACTGATAATTTCTGTGGAACATTTCAGGATTTCACAGGTTTTCATCTATTTCCTCGTAAAATCAAGTATTTTTACAAAACGTTTCCTGAATTGCTACAAGTTACAAGAATGCAAGTCTTTTCACTGTTTTCACTGCCATGTTTTATACCAATAGAAACCTATATTCTTTAACTTCACAATAGTTTTCAAATTTTTATTCTACTGTAATTAGGAAGGAACGATAGAATTTACAATCATTTACGTGCCACAACTTTCCGTTTATTTTGCACTTTTAAAGTTTTTAAAAGTCCTGTACTTAGTATTATTTTAAAAGTAGGCAGGATCACTTATCGTGTTGTATGTGTCCTTCCCATGAAATTTCATTAAAATCGGAAATGGTGAGGAGGTCAAGAAGGTGACTGACCTGACATATGGAATTCCACAATGTAAAACTTGTGAACATTCTTGATTTTTTTTCAGTCCCTTGCCATTGCGTTCCCAGTCAAAGTTTTGGTGTAGTGGAAGAATAGTTTTAGAGCTATAATATATATTTTTTGAAGAAATTCTAAGGGGGCATGTTTTGAGATATTCAAGGTCAAAAGTCACGGTGAATGACCTTGAAACATACACTTGTCGTAAAAAAGTCATGTTTTATATCAATAGAAAGCTCTATTCTTTAGCTTTACAATGGTTTTGTAATTTTTATTCTACTATTATTAGGAAAGAAGTTACAGTCATTCGAATGTCACAAATTTTCGTTTTTTTCGTACTTTTTCAGTTTTGTAACAGCCCTGTATTTCGTAAAATTTTTAACCCCGCAAAGCCTGAATTTTTTTTTTCTCTTTCTTGTATGTTTATTTCCTTCCTTAGGATGATATAAATTGCTTTTTAAAAAAATTAATAAATTATCTTAGTCAGAAACTGCTGGTACCATATGGTACCACTAGGCTCTTACACTAGCAAATCACTTTTTTTTTCTCTCAAAATTCTTCTTTTTAAGGAAACACTCAATTTTGATAAAGAACAGATTATGCTTCAATTCCCACATAAAATTTAACTTACAAATTCAAATAAAATTACATTTTTGTATGAAAAATGATGAAACAGCCAACACATAGGCCTACATTTCATTTCACACTTTTGGTGTGAGTGCGGCTTTTGCAATTCACAACAGCACAATGACGCTTTTGTGATGTGGCTTGTACTGGGTGATTCATTTTGTTGAACTCTAAATCATCAGATACTAGTTATCTTCAGACACCCCCCCCCCCCTCCCGTTGGTATTTATCAAAAATGATGGTGTATTGAGGCACCACGCTTTATAGCCAGACTGAATCAGTTTTCCTTTGATGAATTGCTTGCAGCTATGCCCGCTGACAATAAATTTCATCAGTATCATAATAATCTAGTTTACCAAATAGTTGAAGTGCCTCTCCAGGTGTTAAACTTTTTGATAAAAATAACATGTATGAAATATCCCTCAAAGTAGCCTGTAGGTTTGACTACGACTAGCTTTCACTAATATAAAAATCAGAAAATAATATCTCTATCTATCTCCCTATATATATATACAAGGTGTCTCAAATGACGTTGCCAAACTGAACGCGTCGGTCTGTCATAACTTGACTTAAAAGATTTACACGGGAACTTGTGTCCGAAAATATAAACAGCGACCGCTAGATGGCAATGTTTGCTGGCGTAGAGGGGGAAAAGAATTGATGCCAAAAGCGGTTTCAGTATGTCTTTTATCAATGAGTATGGTTGAATTACAGAAAATGTTCACAATTATTTTCATTTGTAGCATTGCAAGCTTCACAACATTAACGCATGGATTCATGCCGCTCGCTCCAATGATTCTGGCATCCAGATCCGTGTCCGGTGTCACGAGAATCTCGTATATCATGAATCCTATTCCTATTCCTATTCAGAGTCACAACTGACTACAACTGTATTTATATCGAGGACTGCATACAAAGTGCCTTGCCTCCATTATTTTATATACCGATAGATGGCAGCACCATCACGGGATCGAACAGTTAATGAGAATTTAGAACTAGTCCAGGAGCTAATAGCTACCTGGTGCTAGCACCCCCAGAGGTATCGTTTCACTTGGAGGACATCGAGAATACGAGCATATTTAACGTCGCCCAGTCCCCGGTGGGTCTTCGACCATCGAGGTTCGAACTCAGGACCCTCCGGCCTCGAATCCGGCACTCTACCGATCGGGCTACCACGGCCCATATCATGAATCACCACAAGTAATAATCCAGGAGAGTCAGGTCAGGAGGTAGCAGGGGCAATATTGAAACCTCTTTCGGAATCATTTCTTTCTTCCTCTCTACGCCTGGAAACATGGCCCTCTTGCGGTCGCTGTTCACATTTTCGGACCACAAGTTCCAATGTTAATCTTGTTTTGTCAAGGTATGGCAGACGTGCACGCTCAGTTTGGCAACTACATTTTGAGACACCATATATATATATATATATATATATATATATATATATATATATATATATATATATATATGAATGTGTGTTTATAGTAATAAGCATAAATATAATACATACTATAATAATAACTAATTTATTGTTATAAGTAATAAAATAAGAATGTGTCAATTGAATTTAAAAATGTGGTAAACAAATATTCCTAATGCTCCAAAAGAAAAAAAAGAGTTATTATTTATTTTTTAAGTCACAGAAATAAGAGTAAAATTAATAGTATACAGTTTCCGCATAAGTCATGAAAAGCTTACATGAAAGTCTATTGGTACCATATGGTCCCGCCAAATTTGCGGACAAAAATTTTCGTAAAAAAACAAGACAGATTTTCTTTTTAAGTATTTTCGTTAAAATTGGAGATGGTGAGGTCAAAAAGAGATTGATCTGACATGGAATTGCCCATTTACTGATTTTTCAAATGTGTCAGTCATTTTTGGAACACACTGTGTGGGTGATTTGATAGTTACTAGAATTGGTCATGCGTGCGCAGCAATTATACATCTCTTAGTAGAACAGCATTCGATTGCTCTGCGCCCTTTGAGCGGCAGATTTCGAACGATAATTTGAGTCAGCTCATCTGTGTCCCTCATTAGTATAGCAAACTGTGTTCAATCTCTTGTATTCATTTTTATGCTAGACGCAAAAATGTTGAGATACGCTCAACATTTTCCAAAATTACAGTGCAAACACTTATTACATATTGGAAACACGTTGGGAACACTTTAATTCAGAAAACGTGTTCCGGCTTTCTAAATGTATAATAAACTGCGCTCAGAGTGTGTTCCGTCAAAAAGAAAGTGGAGTGAAATTGACTCCGAATATGAGCAGCTCAGGGTAGTTCTTAAATTCAAATTTAGGAACACAGTTTTGAACAGGCTGGGGGATACAGTAGAGATTAGATTAGGAATGGAATTGAGTACACGTATGAAATCTCTTATAAATAGGTAGGCAGTTCTAATCTTAATTATCCATTTATATTATATCAACTTAAATAAAATGATATTTGATGAGCCAAGAGCTTACCTTCATTTGTTCATCTGTTGTTCACGTTGAGGCTTCTCTCTAAGATCATTTGATATTTCTTTTAATTATGTAGTGTTGCCATTGTTACATGCTTGATGCAGTCACTGTTAAACAATAATTTAACTAATAAATGAATTAACACCATTTATTAGATAAAGTTATATCACATATCTACACACTGCGATGGTTCTAGAGACACTGACTGTTTTACAATGTGGACGCGAACGCGGAACAAAATTGATTTAATAAGTTTTGGTTTGGATTTGAAAGTTCGCGTTTAAGTTTACAGTTTTGGTTTGCGTTTAGCAAGTTTCCGCTACAGTTCACTTCAGAGATCACTATTGGATCGATATTTCTAATAAAATCATTGCTTTCTTTCATACACATATGATTTCAAGAGCTTTATTTAATCACCAGTTAATAGAATCTATGGATATGATATTGTCCGTTTTTCAGCAGTTGGCACTTGGCCACGCCCCCAACACATGGTATCAGAAGGTTCTATATGCGTCTTTTAGTTATGAGGCTTCATACCAACACTGAGAAAGGTTGCCAGTTGGCCATCGTTATCGCGCTGGAAAAAAAAGTGATCTATATTTTTCTAAGAAATCCGAAAAAAAAGTGTGCTACAAAGACAATTGTTCGACTTAAAAGTATTTTAAGATTTGCAGTGTATTTCTATACGTTTCGGGTAAATTTATCATTGATTTTGCGAAGGAAATCCTGAATTTTCTGTTTTTCACACTAAGTAAACATTTTCTGAAAACACGGTGAACAGTTGCAGGTGAAATTTGAAGGAAAATTTCTCCTTCTATTCTGCTGAAATTTTTACAGCCCGTAAACGTGGGTTTTTCGGAGATTTTCTAATTATAAGTCTCTAATCGCATTTTGTTAACTTTGCTGGTCAACCATTTCTCACCCTATTTTCGATCCAATTTTCTTCTTTAAAGCGCTTATTAAATATTGCACAGTGGTATGGGAAAAATGAACTGCTTTTGCAATATTTCGAACTCTTTTACTTCGAATATAATGAAGAATTAATACATTTTCGAATTGTGTTTTTTGTTACTTTGCGAATATGAGCCATTTTTAAAATAATGCGTAGAATTTGTGAAGTCAACAAGCAAAAACTAATACCAAAAGATTTTTTAACTATCATCGCATTGAAAAAAAATAAAAAGAAGAAGACGACAGACGATAACTTTAATTTTGAATTTTTCTGAAAATATTTCTCTGTTACCTCATTTTTTGCCCATTTCAAACAGTTAGTATTTTATAAAATATGTTAGGTTGATGTAATCATGTAAAGACAGTATGAAAAAGTATTAAACTGCTATTTCAATTCCTAGGCACTTCATTTTTAACCACACACATTTAAAGCGTACGAACAACTTTGGAAGCCACAGTAGTTAAGTTGCACTCTGTGTGACACATTTCAATCCTTTAATACTATTTTTTTCCAATATGGCTTTTTTTCATCAGACATGAAATAAGGAACGAAACAAAAATTAAAGCTTTTCACATGCCAATATGGTTATCTAGAAAATAATTGGATAAGTGCTTGAAACAACGTTTTATGTTACTGTTTTGACCTTTATATTTTTGTAAATACGAAAAAATATGTATGCTTTTTATTTCAAGTTTTTTTCGATTACTATAAAAGTAATTCAGTTCTTCCAATACTTTTACGGTACAGCGTTACGTGTGCACATCATAAAATATAGGCAAAAGTTTGTTGCCCGTATTCTATAAGGTAACTAATAAAGTTCTCGCCGTTTTTAATGATGGAAAAAAAGATGTCTTACAGAAAGTATAGCCTATTGTTAAAACTTGAAGTAATCTGCGTCGTCATAGAGGATCTTCTGCCAACTCGTCTCTAGCCCTGCAATTTTTTTCAGGTAAAATTCGTGTGTCTTGGATGCAAAGAAAACAAACAAAAATCGGTTTCTTTCAAGTGAAAGCAAATCTTTAATGGTTCCGTGGGCTAAAATGTTTGGGAACTGCTGCTCTAAAAAAATAATATATGTCAGTGTTCGAAAACTGTTCTCAAATGCGTTCTCAAGAGTTAAAAAAAGTGTACTAAAAAAAGTGTTCTGGAAGGTTTACGCGGAAGCATTTAAAAAAGCTGTTCGAAAATGTGTGCTTTAAAGTGTTCTAAAAACACTTCCGTGCTCAAGAAGTACTGAAAACGTGTTAAAAAAGTGTCTGAAGATTTGCAGTGCAACCGGGTTAGTCAATCATTAAAACACATCAATCTATTGAAACAAGCTTTCATAAGTTAAACACTTTTCCCAATGCACTTTTGAGGAAAAAAAATGAAGCAAATAAATAAAGCATACATAAGACGCAATGAAATTTAGTTTAAAGCACAAGTAGCCAATATGCAGACATTGCCAGAAAACAAACGATACAGATTACAAGTAGAGCATGCAAATTAGGAGGTGACAAGTAACGGAATACTATGACAAATGAGGTTTGTGAGTGCTTCGAAAAGGGTGAACTTGTTTACATGAAACATGCTTAATCTTCATTAATAACACTTAAATTGACAGTTGCAATGACTAGTATCAACCATTGCAGACAGTTATTAGCTGTAGGAGATGCAAGACAAATCTCAAAGAGCAAGAGGCAAAGAGAGCTCTGTTTGGTAGAAAGAATAAATTAATCAAAGTAATTCACGGGCTGACATATTGGTAATTGGACAGTTTAAAATTTTCAACGACTCAGTAATTTCAGCATTTAAATACGTTTTATTGCAGTATTACTAATAACCAATTGAGTAACTAGATTTATAACATATGATAAAATTTAACACACATCAACTAGGTTCAAAGTGCACAAATAAAAAGTCTTATTATTTGTGGATTTTTAACGTTGGTGTTATGTTCTTGATGTTTTGCAGGAATTTAAAAACTTCAGCTGGACTAAAATACAGTGAAAACCCGATTTTACGTTTCTTTGGTGACTCGTTTAAAAACGTAAAATATGGGAAAAACGTATTATACGGGAAATACCTAGCAGAAAAACTGATGATGAGATAAGATGAAAAAACGTTAAATGTGGGAAAACTGAAGATTCAGGGGACTTAAAATCGAGAATTCACTGTATCTCTGACTGACGTTCTGCCAAAAATGTAAAATAATTCAGCAATTCAAGCGTATATTCATTTTTTTTTCTACTACTAAAGTTAAAAAGTTTTGATGGACGAAAGAGTTAACTTGATTTTTTGCAGATTTTTAATTGCCTTTAATAAGATACCTGCATAAAAAAAAAACCCATAAAATATAAAATGGCCACAGTGAGAATAAATGTAGTGCCGCTATATCTAGCAGTTAAATTATTTCCAGGAGGACTAGAAAAAGGAAAAAATGTATTTCTTTAATGGTGGTTTACTTTCTAAAAAACTTAAGATCTAGGGGAGTCTAAATGTAGAAAGCGGTTGATTTCGGTAATATCAATAACTAATTGTCATGAGGTCTTATTCTTTGTTACGTTAACCTTGATATCGTCGCCTCGGCACAACAGTAAAATAGCTAATCCCAGAAATAAAACTAAGATATCTTACTGTTGCTCTGAGGCGACGATATTGTAAAGCATAAGAGATCCTTAGAAAAAAGGGCAATGATTTTTTTTTCTATGTTGGAATTACTAGTTAAAACGTAGCAAGCTTCTCAAACCAGGGAATCACACATTTTATGATTTTTATAAGTAAAATAGGTAGCAATTTTTCTTTTAAATACGGACATTCGAGCATCTGTTTTTCAAATAACTAAGGCATTTTTTTTAACTCTAAGACCCTAAGATTTGTTGATTTCTTAGAAAAGGGTGTTCAAAGAAGCATTGAAGTGAGTCATAATTAAATATTTTCAACTACAATAAAAAATTTAATCTCGACCCCCCCCCCTCCAGATTTATTTCAGAAAAACTAAAAGATTTTTTCAAACACAGAAAAAAATACTTCAACGAAAAACAAAGTAAAGTTCCCGTTTGAACACTTAGGATATTTCTAGTAAAACTGATTACACCTTAAAACTTCCGCTAAATTCTTTCCTTTTCCGGGTGTGACACGAAAGCAATTTAGGATATTTCCTCCAAGGAATGAGAAATGCTGAGTTTCCAAGAGATTCCTCTATCCTATTTCAAGTTTGTTTTTTCCCTTCTCACAATGTCAATCATTTATTGGCAAAACATATTATACTATATCAAGATCCAAGGTTTGTAGTATAAAATCTGTAGCCAATTTCATTTTTTTTCCCTTTCAAAACAACATTTTACAGTCTGATTCTTAAACTGATTTCTCATTCTAACTGAGATTTTCCAGAACGTTTTGTTCAGAAATGTTTTCGAGTTTAGATTTTTAAATAAAAAGTCGATCATTTTTCAAAACCTTATCTCCGCCATATGTATTGTCTTTAAAAAGTTCTGTGTTAAGTAGGTAGTGGTAAAAACTGGACTTCTTTTCATTTTATTTACTCATTTATTTATTGTTTTGCAGCAGGCAAATTTAAGATGCAAAAGTTCTAATTTTTAAGAAATGCATGTTCAATAAAATTTAGCACGGCAAAAACGTTTTTTAAAGCATTTATTCATTTATTTATTTTGTATTTCTACATTTATTGTATTTTCTATCCAAAATATAAATTGTAGAAAACTTTCAGAGGCAAAACATTTATCCGTGCTTTTAAGTTAACGATAAACTATGTTAAAACTCCATTTGCAAAAAGCATTGCACTTTGAGGGTCATACTGAATTCATATCGTACATAGTCCGAGTTTTTTTGTCCATGTTTCGCCAAAAAAAAAAAAAAATGCAACATGAAGTTTTTTGTCCCAAATGAAAGTTGTTTTGCTTTAGTATAATACTTATGTTCACTGTAAAAAAAATACCAAAGCGTTACTCAGTATTTGCGTGTAACATTTCGAATTTTAATGGTTTTTTTCCACTTCCAGGAAAAATCAAGTATCACTGCCAAAAAGTTTCCAAAATCGCCACAAGTCGCACAAGTGCTGACATCTTAATGTTGTGAAAAATAGTTTAACTCCTAGTTTAAAGATTAACTTTCGTATTTATAATCGTATTTATAACTAGTGGCACCCGCACGGCTTCGCCCGTAATAGAAAAATTAAAGGTTTTTTGGTTCGCTTGTATATTTACAAATAATGTATGGTGAATTTTCTCGCCAATTGGCTTGTACCGACGTTATAGTTCCACGTTATGATAATTTCGTATCTCGCCAATCGGCTTGTTCCCATGTTACGGTTCCACGTTATGATAATTTCGTAATTTATGATAGTTTTTGTTTTATCTTCTTTTTCCAACTTCTTTCCCTGTGTTTTGTTACATTTTAATACTACTTTTTTCCCTGATGATACCAATTCTATTAGTACTTTTTGCTTTAAAAAAATCGGAGAGAAATCTAAAGACAACAAGAAAAAGGGAAGAGCTACGAACTCCGCTTCCAAACGCGATCTCTCGGAGTATTCTGTTTTAAAGTATTTTATATTTGGGGCATCATCGTTTGAATTTATTTCAAACGGAAGAGGATCTTGATGCAAATAAAATTACTAATTCATTGGAGTTTAATTCAAGGTTGAATGTGTGTGAATCTCCAAAAACCTGACATTCTCTAATCAGAAACTCCTTTAAATTAAACATGGTTTAAAATTATTTTGTAAATGCATAATGAGTCTTTATGAAGCGCTCAATAAAAGAAAATTATAGGCCACTCACTTTAAATATAGTATAACAATTTATCTATGCATGGTATGAAAGATGCCTGGAGAAGGACACTTTAATTACACGGAGCCTGTTACCAAGTGATAATATTATCACTGTAAAAAAATTCCGAAACGTTACTGGTTATTTCCGCGGAACGTCTCGGGATTTCACACGTTTTCACCTATTTCCCCGTGAAAACAAGTATCATCACAAGAAAGTTTCCTGAATCGCTACAAAGTTGCACGCGTGCAGACTTTTCACTGTTGTTGAAAATATTTTTAGCAACCAGTTTAAAGATTGAATGAGCGTGTTTATTAAGTGTATCGCCCTAAGGTTGCTTATGACCTCTCCAGTTGACTAAACTCCTAATGAGAGCGAAAATGTCAATGGATAGCTACAGCTTTGCAAGGCCGGAAGTGCAGGCAAGAGATATGCTTGATTCCTTCTTGCATAGCTTTGGCCGTGGTCGCTCTGATTTTTATGGAGCCTTCGTGGTAAATCAGGAAGGTTCTAATCAATAACACCGAGCCTACTTAATTTTTCTGGAAGATTCTAGAGACATGGCTGGTTTTAACAGGGCATATTTCGCACGTCTTCATAAAGTTTCAAAGTTACTTTCAGAAAGGTTACTGACTTTTAGCGGAAAGCGTTCCTGGTTTTTCCAGGATATGTTACTGGAAGAAATTAGGCACATCAGCTGCCCATTATTTTCCAGGAACGTTTCTGAAGCGTTTTTACAGTGTATTTAAGGTTTAAAATGTTATTTTTCAATGTAATTTCTTAATAAAATTACCCGTAATAGAAATAATTTTAAAATGGTGTTTTATGAATAAAACAATTTTCATCCAGGAGAGTGACATAAAAAGAAAAATTACATAACTCAATTTTAAACTTCAAGACTATACAAAACCCACAACTAAGTCGAACATGAAAAATACTCTAATAGTCGAACAAAATAATGAGAATAAACGGTGTTACTATACTGTTCATTGTTAATTCGAAATTCTTCCTCTTTACCTGTAACAATCGAGCTCATTTCTAGGCCAGGAGAGTGACATGAAAACCTTGGGGCAAACTTTTAAATGATGTGGCTTAATTTCTTAAATAATGAGATAGATTAAAATACTATTTTACGCCTTTAAGTATGCATAATTTACTAGTACAAATTCAACGCTTTAGAGTAATTATATGAAATTTTTAACTAAATTAAGTACATTTGAGAAACAGATTGGTACACGCCAGGAGAATTACTTTTTGGTTATTCAAGAAATTTCCGTGGAAAAAATAAATGACACATTATTTTTATATGAATGGAAATACATTGGGAAAATTATTTTTAACAGTTAAAAAGTTAGTATTTTGTGGGTCGAGCATGCTTTGTGTGTCTTCCCAGAAGCAATTTTGTGAAGGTTTTGGAGAATCACCCATGTATCAAGTTCTTATTTCAAATCGTTTGACCTATATTTTGGAAAAAAGTTTACTGTGCAAAAGCGAATTAAATAACTAGATATTATTACTTTAATTTTATCAATTACAACTATTGAAAATTTATGATACTCGTGTTTGCTACTCGGATTTTTCTGGTTATACAGTTAAGTATTTACGAAAAAATATACATCTTGATAAAAAAAAATCTGTTGGAAATCTCATCTTTAGATTCAAAACATACAACAGAAAAAAAAAACGTATATTTCTTCATCTTAAGAGCTAAATATATTAAATTTGCAAAGTAAATGAAACATGTTTATTTGCAGTGACAGCTCTTTTGCTCCGATATTAAAATTTTTCAAAGATTCCATAAAACTTAGCGAGTGATTTCAAAATGCATTTCATATCAAATGTAAATCAGAGCTTATATTTTCCAAAAGCCATGAATAATTCAAACTTATTACGCTAAAGCGAAATATAAGCTGAAGAGCGAATATACTAGATGTCTTTTGGAAATGTGATAAAACATGCAAACTCATTAGGAAGACAACAGGATGAAGCTTTTGTTTACTTGCTAGAATGGCAATTTATGCAGTAGATTATTTTACATCTTTCTCGAGAGAAGCTAAACCTTGAATGCAAGTTACAGCCTTTTTAAAATTTAAATATTAATGCTGTTTGTGTTCCTCAGTTTTTCATATATCGCTGTTTCTATTTCAGCAACCGTATATAGATCTCGTTTAATATCAGGTTTTTCAACATTTGAAATTTTGATTTCATTAATAGGTATTTTTAAAACGATGCATTTTTTAAGCATTTTGCATTTACTGTTATTCCCGTGAGAAAAAGAATTTTAAAGAGACAGTTCAGTTTAATTTTAGAAAAATTACATATTTTCATAGCAATTCCTCAATGATTTTGAGGTTCAGATGCAAATTTAACAAGTTTTAAAGATGTTAAGAAAACAAATTGGTGAAAAAAGCCACTGAAATGCATTAGAATAAATATTATAGATGGAAAAAAACATGATCATATTGAGATTGACAAAAATAAATAAATAAATAAATAAATAACTAAATTCATCAATAGGTCTTTTTAAAAATTCACATAGTCTAAGTGTTTGAATATTACCCTCTTACGGTTATGCCATTAACAAAGAGTATTTTTATGAAACCATTCAAATTTATTTTATTGAAATTGCGTATTTTTATATGGAGCCTAGGTACAGATTTTGCATTAATGTTAAGGTATCCTACACACAAAGCTTAGTTGAATCAACTTTTGAAAGGAAGGTTATCAGGAAGGGTAACCTGGAAAAAGAAAGAAGGAATTGGTGATTTTTAAGTATTTTAGGGGAGAATACCCCAATGAGTATCCTGACTTGCTCCAAATGTTCATGCTTTGAATTCTGCGACTATCTAGCAGCTCGGAAGAGTGTATGAATGGCAAATAAAATGTTCCTCTTCTCCTCCATGTAAAAACATTAGTTATGAAACTGTCGAAAACTGAAAAAAAGGAGTGCGTCATGTCAAAAAAGTGAGACGTGGTGGAGGAAAAGGGGGAGATTTCTACCTTACTAGTGCGAAAGTGTCATGCAACTGAAGTGATAAAAAAAGGACAAGGAATTCAAATACAAAGTTTAAAGCTTTAGTTACTCTGAAATATTTTGTCACCAATGCAATTAATTTCAGAAAAGAACAATCAGAACACTGTAGGCTTTTATAAGAGATTTTCCATCTCCAGCTCAGTCACTCTCCTATGCCGGACCGATGAGTGCTAATAAGCACGAAACTGCAGTCCTCGGCTGGAAATGACTGAGTTGGCGGTGTATTTCATGTAATTCTGCTTTAGCCCTGGCTAATGGGCGGTAATTTACTGAATACTGTAATAACAATCTTGAAATGTTACTGGAAAATAATAGGCAGCTGATGCGTCCAATTTCTGCCAGGAACATATCTTGCAAAAACCAGGAACGTTTTCCAGGGACGAAACTCAGTAACTTTTCTGAAATTATCCTTGAAACTTTCCGAAAAAATTGGAAAATCTCTCCTGTTAAAGCAAGTAATGTCTCGGGAAAATCCAAGAAAAATTAGCTAGGAGCCTCAGGTCTAATGTAGTTGGATATAACCAAGGCTACTTAATAGGAAAGCTGATTCATCTGACATTGTAGATCCGAATTTTCGCGCTCAAAACATTTTTATCCATACAGTAACCACGTTGCAGAAAACTGGTTGCCAAGCTATATATATATGCGTTGTTAAAAGTTTTTTTGATTATTTAAATGTCTTAACAGGAAAGATATATTTAATTCATACTTAAAACCAAGTAAGGTATAAAAACAGGGTCCACTACAGGAATTATCCCCAAATAGACTGTTGTTTAGTTTGAGAAAAAAATGTTCCTGCTAGTTTACCTAAAACGACGATGGACTCAAGTTAACGTCAATTTATTTTACGGCATTGCAATCAGTGACTATAATAACGTATTTCCAAATACTTGAAACAATACTGCAACCAGAGCTGTTGTTTGGTACCAAAATGTCGGACAGGACGGTCTGTCATCAAAAGGGGTTCTAAATAAACTTTCCTGATAAACCAAGAAAGCTCCTAAAGTACTAAAGCACATATTCCCACAGCTTTATGGGAAAATCGCATGCAATAATCTCTTTTGCCTGCACCTCTTGCCTTACAAAGCTACAGCAATTCAGTGAATTATTGCTTTCATTGGGAGATTTTTCAATTTTGATGTGACGTAACTGCGCGACAGTTGATAAATTTAATGCACACGCTCAATCAATCTTTAAACTGGTAGCTAAACTATTTTTCACAAAATTTAAAAAATCCGTTTTCAGGCAACTTGTAGCAATTCAGTATACGTTTTTGCAATGATACGCGATTTTACGGGGAAATAGATTACAATTTGTAAAATCCCATCGGAAATAAGCAATAACGTTCCGGATTTTTTTTACAGTGAAGAATACAGTTTATAGACACTCAACTCATAAATTGGGAGAAAAGTAAAAAAATAATGAAACCGAAACATGACTTTCTGTTTTACATCACTGCTTTGTAGCACCACCTATCTGAAAAGTTTAATCGGTAACAAAATCCCGCCTTTTAAATGAAGTAATGTCCCTTTAATGAGCAGTAAACCCTACTTTTTTTTCTCAATAGATACGTCTCGTCAGAGGTAAAACAAGCTGATGTATGCATCACATGATTTCCTATTACTCCAATTTAATTCAATTTCCCCATTACTGGCAATTTTAATGTGATTTAATAGTTTACTCTAAATATCACCAACAGTGGCCAAATTGAAACAAGATTTAAAAAAAAATTGCCAAATTTGTCGCCAAGTTGGCGACAAAACTTGGCGACCAAAAGACTGATATATCGCCAAGTGCCCGCCAAATAATAACACCACTTGAGTTTACATCGAAATTAACAACAATTTTTCCCCAAAAAGCCCCCTTTTGAAGCATCAGAATGCAACCAAAAAGGGAGGTGCACAACTAGACCCCACTAGGAGTCTACGTACCAAATTTTAACTTTTTAGGACTTACCGTTCTTGAGTTATGCGACATACATACGCACATACATACATATGTACATACTTACGTCACGAGAAAATTCTTTGTAATTAACTCGGGAATCGTCATTATGGATATTTCGCGCGTCTATACGTTCTTAGGCACTTACCCACGTGTGGTCGAGACGAAAAAAAAATCAATATTAATTCGGGGATGAGTAAAATCGATTTTTAGGTGAAAATTTTTTCGCGAATACAATACTTCTTTTTTGTAAAAGGAAGTAAAAATAGAAGAACATAAAAGTCAAATTTGAAAGAAACTGATTATTGAGATGAGAAAGAATGTTAAATCTCTGTCTCAAACAAACGAGTAAATGTCTTATTGATCGAAAAGCATCCATCACTTAACCAAACACTTCAGCTCTTAAGCTCAAGACGTAACTACAGTAAGTGCTAAAGTAAATTGAAAAAGAAAATGGTTCTACATTTTCCAAACAAATATTTGAGTTAAACATGCACTCAGTATCCTAATTTATTGCCATTTCTTTGCGTATTCGGAGTTGTAGTTCGTGAAATACAAGCTTTAAGTTATAGATACGTCTGCTAAATAATAAAAGGCAAAGCACGAAAGAACATCTTGACACGACTGAGAAACGATGTGAAACTTTCAAAATCAACTCATCTAAAGAATTATGGTATATATATTCTTTGGTAATTACATGCAACCTTCTTTTAACTAGGAGTAGTAAAACATTTTGATTACTTTGTTGTTTGTAAATGTATTAGAACCTTAGAGTAGGAATTAAAATGGAGGGAACAAGTAGCTTAGCAAAAGCTGACCAATGAACTTCAAGTCACGTGACTCAACAACAACGAATGGTTGGCACGTTTTGCGTAAAACAAGGGGAAGAAACCTTATTTCTTCTAATGCTTTGCTTTAAAACATATCACGTGACGTGGGGTCTGGGTTTCATGAATGAAAGTCTTCACTCCCTCTATTTTATTCTCAATGGTTAGAACTCAAGTCTGAAATCGGACGTTAACATTTTGTGTTAAACGTTAAAATTTTGTGCATAAAGCACTTATTTAAAAATCGGATTTGAACAAAAATAATATTTAAAGAAAAAGGTGTCTTAGGATGATTTGAAAACTATGAAAATTGCGGAACGTTACAGATTAATTTCGAGCAACGTTCCGGGATTTCACTGGTTTTTATAGATTTCCTGTGACAGTCAAACATTTTTGTCAAAACGTTTGAAAGAAGTGGCACAAGTGCTCACTTCCCACTATTGAGAAACCATTTATTTTTACCTACCAGTTTCAAGATAAACTGAGCTTATTTCTTCAGCCTGCGTTCCTTTTACTGTCCGTCCAGATTGACTAAGCTCACAGTGAGAATGAAGTGAAAGCCTCAGGGTTTCGGAGCTGTGCATGATATGTAGGCGCCTCGAAAGCTTGGAACTTCTGTCGTTTCCGACATGGTTGTGATCATGCGTTTGGGACTTTTTTGGGAAAACGTGAGAGTACCAAGCTATGTGTCTCGAACCTAACTTTCTCTGGAAATTCCTGATTTGTTTCAGAGACATAACTGGCTTTTACTATCCCTCCTTTAAAGAACAGGCCGACTTATCCGAAATTTCGGTTTCAAGATAGCTTTGGATCCTACCTGTTTTCTAGTATTTATAATTATGACATTCACTGGTAGCTCTGCAGTAAAACAGTTGATGATACGTTGAGTAAAACGTAGCTGAAGTCGAATCTAGAAAGATAACTTGGTTCACAAATTCAACAAAAATATATCAAAAATTTTTTACTGAAATGAACCTCATTTCCGTACCGTATTTGTTTTTAACTTGTGTTGAATAATTTTTCTTCATTTACAGAATAAACTAATTACACTAAGAGCGCACATATAGGAGCTTAAGGGGGTCTCAAGCCCCCTTTCGAAATTAGAACTTCCTCGCTTTTAGTACTTTTCTCTTTGCAAAAATGTAAAAACATTTCTTCTCCAGCCATTAATGAATAAGTTATTAAAAATGTCAATAACTCTAATCTGTACTGCGAATCGGTTTCTATAGGGTAAATGTTCTGCTAAACCATTCGGAAAATATCAGAGCCTCCCCCCTTAAAAGGTTGCATATGGGCGCCCTTGAATCACACATCAACCAGGAGACACATCTAAAGCTTGGGCACCAGCTTTCTGCAATGTGATTATGGCACAAATACCAATCTTAATACCCGACAATCCTGGAGCCAAAATGCCGGATGAGTACCCCTTATATCGAGACCTTAGCTTTTACCAGGTATATTTCTGAATTCTTTAGATAGATTCCAGGATAATTTTAAGAAGGTTACTGACTTTCAGAGGAAAACATTCCTCTATCTTACAAGATATGTTGCTAGCAGGAATTGGGCACATTAGCCGCCCATTATTTTATAGGAGCATTTATAAACTGTTTTTTACTTCCTTTTACAAAAAAAGAAATATTGTATTCGCAAAAAAAAAAAAAAAAAAAAAATCACTCAAAAATCGACCTTAATTTTATTTTACTCACCCCCGAATGAACATTGAGGTTTTTTTTTTCGGCTCGACCACACGTGGATAAGTGCCTAAAAACGTATAGACATGCGAAATATCCATAATGACGATTCCCGAGTTAATTACAACGAATTTTCTCGTGACGTCTGTATGTATGTATGTATACGCGTATGTATGTCGCATGACTCAAGAAAGTTAAGTCCTAGAAGTTGAAATTTGGTACGTAGACTCCTAGTGGGGTCTAGTTGTGCACCTCTTCTTTTGGTTGCATTCTGGCGTTTCTAAAGGGGTCTTTTGCTCCTTTTTGGGGGAGATCATTGTTAATTTCGATGTAAACTCAAGTGGTGTTATAATTTGGTGGACACTTGGCGATATATTGCCAGTCTTTTGGTCCAACTTGGCGACAAATTTGGTGGATTTTTTTTTTTTTTTTAGTCTGATTTCAATTTGGCCCTTGTTGGTGATATTTAGAAAGTAAACTATTAAATCACATTAAAATTGCCAGTAATGGGGAAATGTCATTAAATTGGAGTAAAAGGATGTCATGTGATGCACACATAAGCTCGTTTTTGCTGACTTCAAAATTGCTTCAATTTAAAATGTTCTTCATAGTTATTATTTCCTGAAATATAACGCCTTACAGTTTGAGCAAATCAGTTTAATTTCAGTAATAGGTAAAAATTTGGAAAAGGGATATGAAAAAGAAATGTATTTATTAGTATAAATCAATTTAAACTTTAAAAAGTAATATTTAAAAAAAAAATCACAACCCAATATAAACTCTTAAAAAAAATGTTCAAGTGGTATAGATAATAAATGTTGCTGTCCAATAAAGTAGGCTCTTTTGATTCTAGATGAAAAAATCTTGTAGATGAAGGATACAATGCTGCATTCTATTGTAATTCTTACTATACTTTTAAAATTCAAATGTATTTAAGAAATATCTCGCTCTAAATATTTTTCAAAGAAATCAGAAGAGTAAACTTCTCATTCTTCAAACAGATCCTAATGTTTAATAAGCCTTGTAAAATTTAATGGGACATATTTCTCTCTTCATTAACTGTGACTTATTTATTTAAATTGAACATTGCGATTTTCTCAAAGCTAAGTAATATGTTACAATGCATTAACGTATATCTTTTCAATTTTGTGAGAACTTGTCTTAAACAAAATAACAATCTCTTCAAGAAATAAGTGCATTAACATCTCAATTTTCCTTTTATCATTAACAATTTAAATTTATATTTGAGAAAAGCAGTTGATGCTTGCATGACGAAATTTCAACGTAAAAGAATAAAAGGACTCAAAATTTGAAAGTTCTTTTCTTACTTAAAACACAGGTGATAGAAAATGTCTAAAATCAATTCTACTTATCAGACCAGAATCTACTTTTAAAGAAACAAAATTTTTTTATGCTTGAAGTGCTTTTAGCATGTCGCTATACATTATGATTTAAATATAAGGGGGCGTAGACAAATGATGTCATGCTTTGAGCTGAAGAAGGGGTTTGTGAAATAGCGACATTTTGTGGCAGGGGGAGGAAGAAAGTAACAAGAAGTAAAATATCATATATTTTTTTTATATTACTATCATTACTCTTCTCAAAACTCTACTTGCTAACCGAAAAAACAATTGAAAAACATCTTCTTGTTACACTTAAAATGCTTTAATAAAAATATCATTGATAAGAAAAATATTAATACCGACAAATATGCCAAAAAGTTTACTTTTTTTCAATTTCTACACACATTAAAGGCACTTTACAAAATAATGGTTAATCTGTTTTTTAGTTGTTAGCATCTTTTAGTTTTAACTGAATAAATTATTAATGCCAGCTTTCTATTTCTAGATTTTATTTAAGTCCTTAAGTTTTGTTGAAGAATAGAATGTAAAACTTTCATCAACGTTAAATCAACCGATATTATTTTTCGATTTTTACGCGCGTCTACTCTTTTAAATCTTTGGAAAATCAGTAAAAATATATCCAAAACGGCTACACTGTCATAGTATAGCTTGAAATTCAGGGATAATTTTACCATCATGTGAAATATTTAAAGAATTTTTAAATAACTCAATTGTGGCCATCTTCGCAAAGCTAATGGCTGCCCCATTTCCAAATGCTTTCCAGGGCCCCTTTTAACTTTTCCTGTAACCCTCGTTGAGAAACCATGATTTAGATACGAAATACTTGCTTTTTTTTTTTTTTTTTTTGGTCCGTTGCAAATATTTACGAAAACGAGCTGAATTGTGTATCAGATGACTTCCTTTTACCCCAATTTGTTGTCATTTTTCCCATTATTGGCAATTTTAATGTGATTTAATAGTTTACTCTCTAAAGATCACCAACAGTGGCCAGATTAAAACCAGATCAAACAAAAAAAAAAAAAATCTCTAAATTTGTCGCCAAGTTGGCGACAAAACTTGGCTACGAAGCTTAGCGACCAAAGGACTGGCAATATATCGCCAAGTATCCTCCGAATTGTAACACAACTTGAATTTACATCGAAATTAACAATGATTTCCCCCCAAAAAGGGGAGGAAAGACCCCTTTAGAAACACCCGAATGCAACCAAAAGGGAAGGTGCACAACTAGACCCCACTAGCAGTCTACGTACCAAATTTCAACTTTGTAGGACATACCGTTCTTGAGCTATACGACATACACATACACATAAACACATCCGCACATATGCACACACATACTTACAGACGTCATTAGAAAACTCGTCGTAATTAACTCGGGATTTTTCAGTAATTTCGCGTGTCTACACGTTCTTAGACACTCATCAATGGAGGGTCATGTCAAAAAAAAAAAAAAAAACTCAATATTCATTCGGGTGTGGGGAAAATGGAAACTAAGGTCGATTTTTGAATGAAAATTTTTTTGCGAATACAATCTTCCTTTTTTGTAAAAGGAAGTAAAAATGCAAAAAAGAAATAATGTTTTTTTAACTACCAGTATTTTAAAGACTACTGAAGATTTAAAGCTTAAAAACCTTTTACATAACAGCAGGCAGGATTTTAAGGATTGTGAAGTTCTAGGACGCCTCCTCAGACGGAGGAAAATATCTGAATGCAATAAATCTCGTAATTCTGATAAGATATTCTTCAACACCGCTCATTAGTGATAAGACAACCCAATATATTCCTGGACACACCCATGACATCGAATGGAGTTGATATCAGAACTGCAGAGTTAGACAGACTATTTTAGGGCAAAGGAGCCTGAGTTGGGAGTCGAAGGTTTCAAATTCCAAGAGTCGAAGTCGGAGTCGTTTATATTTGTATCTTCGTAACACTGCTAGTGCTACAGAGTCGGACGTATTTTGGGTTAGAGGGATTGGAGTCAAAAAATATAAAATCCTCGAAGTCGGTCATTTTTCCTCCGACTCCGCAGAACCTGGTAATTATAGAGACTAGAGGCCCCTCCCGACCTTGTTCAGGTTAAAAAATATATATCTTAAACAATTACTAAGCAGGTACTTCTTAATTTAAAATTTGATGTTACACAGCAGCTTTTGCTCCGTTTTTATGAGATTTTGAAACAAATTGATTTATATCGTTTCATGATCAAAAGAGACCAACATAAAATTCCCACTGAACAATATAGTCTTCCCGTATGTAACGTTGTACGTTTGAACTTCTTAATAAATTGATGATGGTGATGAAATAAGAAATTTACAATGGAAATTGTAATCACTTAAATTGGAAAAGGAAATATGGAGGGACAATGGGAATGCAAGGAATATGGTCCAACTGACCTGCTGCTGGTGTTGTAAGAAAATTCTCTAAATTATATTACGTATTCTGTAATGTATTTAATTTCGGTCCAATTAAACTGCATAATTTAGGCAAATTAAAGTTGCACAGCAAAATTATTGGAATATTGCCCTTAATTTTCAAAACATTAAGAAACGTCCTGAGGAGTTAAGAGAATTAAGGAATTCAAGTAGATAATGTACAGCTTTGTTGGCAAAAACTATGTCCCTCTCGTACATCCACGAGTAATTTTTTGACAAGGATTCTTGGTTTCAGGATAAACATTGAGAATCAAAACATTTAGACAGATTTTCCCTACTCATCTATTTTGATAAAAGATGTCTTTTTCTGTGCATCTTCCTGTTACTTACTTCTACTAAAAGAATCGAGAAATACATACCACCATCTCCTAAACGGGCTCTTATAGCTGTTCTTGAGACACACAGATTGTACAGAGCTCTTAAAAGGAGACAACTTTGATCATGCTTGAAATATATCTGCACCTCTAGGGTAGCACAGGAAGAGTTCCAAGAAAGTCATCGTCAAATACGAAGGTGACGCCTCTCATAATTTTGTCTGAAGGTTTTTGGACTTTTAGGGTTCCATCTAATCCTTCTATATTCGAACGGTGGCTCATCGAACATTTGTCACGCTTTATGAGACAAGCTCGTGAAAAAAATCTCCCAATTGCTCGATTTTCTTATGGAACATACGGAGTCTTTCTTGAAGAGACACTCAAAGTAGTTTAAATGTGGAATTGTCTGTTTTTATATCATTAACTATAGTCCCGGCATTTCCAAAAACAAGGATTGCAAAAGCCAGTCTGCCTGTTAAAATACCTTTGGCTAGTGCTAATTTTTTTAGGTTTTTCCAGTTCTACCGGGTATGCCGATAAACATTAATTTTTAGTTCAGGTTTTCAACGCTATTAACTATTATGTCATAGGCGAGTCAATGATATATGGATACGTGCTTAGAAACGCACTCATTTAGTAGGTGGTAATCATGTACGAATCTTGTTTTCATACAGTTGTTTTCGTTGATTCTCTGCGGCGATGAAAAGCTAAAGCCCGCTATTAAGTTTTCGTTGCACTGACAAATTTTGCTTTTTATTTAAATTAGACCTTGGTTTATGTCGTTTGACATTGGTCGACGATTATAATTTTTTGCAGACGCTCTGCTTGCAATATGTCGTCACAGAGATCCTTTTTTAAGGGTTTGCCATAAAGCAACATAATCTAAAAGTTGACATAAAAGTTTAAAATGTTACAAACAAACCTCTGAGCTCAGTAGCGGAGTCAGACCGTTGCACGCATCAAATGATATTAATTTTCAAGGTTTGTCGTCCTCTTTAAGACTGAGTTCTATACATGTTGCTTGATAGGTTGGCAGGACCTTTAACTGTAAAACAACTTGGGAAAGAAGTTGGACCACGAAAATGCTCGAAATGAATTCTTGAGTGACAAAACTCCGTTTGGTAAGTGGGATAATATTGTGTGTTTTTTTTTTTTTTTTTTGGGCACTTTTTTTCTGATAGCATTATGTTTTCTTTTGAGAAACTTAAGTTCGGTCATCACGAAAAATATTTTCAAAAAAAAAAAAATGTATTTACTTTTTTCTCTTTGGCAATTGCTTTTGGATAGAATGTTCTTTGTCCTGACTGTTTTAACTCTGAAGTTTGAGTACACTGTTATTATGTGTGATTACACTTTGACTTAAGAATTTTTAAAACTAAATACACGAAAGTAAATTCAATAGCACGTTTTTTATCTTGTTTTTAGTACGAATAAAAAACCGAAATTTGAACTGACACGCAAGGCATGTAAAATTACAACTTTTAGAAACAAGGAGTAATATTGTCTTGCTACACTACTTGAATTCAAAACCTAATTTACCCTAAGGGAATCTCAATTATAACTAGTTTATGTTCGTGTTGAAGCATAAGCATTCTATGACTCTCATTGATTCGCAATGTCAAAATCTATGGAAAGCTATATAGCTTATTTTCAGCAGTCCCAAATGCATGTGAAGTTTTCAGCTTATGTTCAACCTTGAGTTCTTTTTATTCTTTCACATTTTCCCATTCTTCAACATTCAGTTCAAAGCAAACCTTTAGCTATTCTGTCATTACAAATACAAGACAGACGATAATCAGTTTCTCCGTATATAACAACAAAACAATACGAAACAGAAACTGGTACTGAAGATGAACTATTAGTTTAAAAAATGGTATAAATATATATTTTATGCATAATTTATAACCTATGTAACTCTGTAAGAATGTAGTACCTTTCACATAGTGATTTTTTTTTTCTTTTTCAAACAGATGGAGTGGTTCCGGAGATTACCCGGAACATATAAACGTACAAAATCCGCTATCACTCTCTTTATACTGTTAGTATAGATCAGTAAATTTTGCATTTTTTAGTACCAAACATGTAAGGACCCTATAGTGGTGCAGCCGACGCATCCGCCATTTTTGAGCAAACTTGATCCAGTGCTTTGCAGCGATAGCATTGCTGCCGATGTTTACATTTCTTTAATATATGGGTAATTGAGTTAAATGGGTGGTTGTTTAGCTGTTAATTGTACAAACAGCTCTAAAAAGGATTTCATCTCTTCAGATTATCAGCAAATGCAGAAAGAAAAAAGGTATGAAAAATTAATATTTGACGAAGTGACTGGCAGCCTGGAAATGAAGCTCGCTTGTATGAGGTTAATATCGATTTATTTCTCATGATTTTACTATCAATACGTTAATAATGCTCCGTAATCTTTGCTAACATGTTGCAGTGTTTTAGGGAATGTCTTTTTTTCTGTATTCCCCTGTTGTGCAATAAGTACGCTTTCTCCCGCTAGCTCCAACATGGCGGATGCGTCGGCCTCTCCAGTTATAGGGGTTCTAACATATTGTGCATGATACAAATTAAGTGAAATGTAGATCGATTTGACTGATGCTTTTGAGTTTCTTCTAGCTAATTGTGATCAAAAATAGCCAAATTGGCAAATATTAGCCAAACTTGGGAACCCAGCTTCACAGGTGTTTTGCAGTGGAACATCTATAAGAACTCGGCGCAGTTTTCAGCTGTGTTACTACATGAACAGGGGTGTTAGACCAATGGTTATGACAGTTAGACTTTTAGGTAACTGTGTAACAATCATTCAACCACTACTAAAATAATGTAAAAAGTAAAGTGGTGTACCCCCACTTTTGGATCAATCTGCATAATATTATGAATTTCTTTACCATGATTTTAAAATACGATTATTTCTAAAAATGCTTAAGTTAGTATTAAGTTCAGAGCTTTCAAGTTAATTTAAGAACTTTATATGTATAAGTGTTTTATGAAAATGCTATAAAATGCTAGTTTGAAATGTACCAGAAATTAGTTTTTCAACAATACAAAATATGTTCAATGCTAGAAGAAAAGTATTGATGCAAATGAAGCATTTAGCAGAAAATTCAAACTTTTTACGTAAACTGATTTCTCCTAGTAGCGGTTAAAATAGTACTAGAAGTTCGAATAATAAGAATTCGAAGTACTTAAACGCTTAATGCAGTTATTGCAATAGTATGAGTAGGATTTTTTCTGAGATTAAGATATCTTTTAAAATCCGGATAACATGATTCGTTGTCATAAATTTCTGCAAGGATCTGTTGAATTTGAGACCTTTGCATAAAAATGTGCGTGAAAAAAAAATGATTTGCGCAAAAAGTTTTTTCGAGTAAAGCTTCCGGCAAACCTTCCCTTTTATATTTCTCTTTTCTTTTTGAAATGACTTTTGGAAGCAAACTTATATGCCAACTGATTTATAAAAGAAATTCGAAAAAAAAAAGAAAAACAATCTATGTTCTTTGATTTTTTTTTACAATAAACATACCGTTTCAAAGTTCAATAAAATCAACTATTTTTCTTAAAACTAGTTATACAGCAAAATTACCTCTTTTCATGCTAGAAAAGAAAGGAAAACAACTCAGCATTTCTGTATTGGTCTCGTTATTGTATTTTTCTCATTTTGTGTTTCAGGAAAAAAACTGCATGCATTATTTTAACATTATCTGCCATTTTTTCTGCTTATTAGGACTTCTGACCGTGTAAAGGAATAAATAAATATACCACTGAAACTCGACGAATACAAATACCTAGATTTTTCTTGTTTCAAGTTAAAAATATAAACTAGATGTCTTCCAATGGAATATATTGAATGTAATGTTTTAATTTACTCAAAACTAGTGGCACCCAAACGGCTTTGCCCGTAGTAGAAAATAAAAAGGGTATTTGATTCGCCTGTATATTTACAAATAATGGATGATGAATTTTTGGCCAATTTCCCATAATAGTTTGCTCGCCCATCTTACGGTTTCACGTTGTGATAATTTAATAATTTCCTTTTCCACGTTATGATAATTTGCTGAGTAAAATGTTCTTAAAATTGGAATAGAAAAATAACAAAATAGAATTTTTGAAAAATTGCTTCGAGGTGCACACTCCCGTGCCACAAACTAACATTGTGCCAAACTTCATGAAAATTGGCCGAACGGTCTAGGCACAGTGCGCGTCACAGAAATCCAGACATCCAGACAGACAGAGATCCAGATATTCAAACAGAAAGACTTTCAGCTTTATTATTAGTAAAGAAAATGTCTGTTTTAAAACAATACACTATGGAAAAGCTTTCGAGTTTTAAAAATTTTTATTTATGTAATTAAATGCTCAAACTGCCGCTAATCGGTATATTTTCTTTTCAGTTCTGTTTATTTACACAATAACAGAAGTGATGATATTCGTTTTATGATAGAGCAAAATATTTGAAAGCTTAATGAATCCTTCTGGTGGCAATACTCAATTAACAAACCGTACTGTCATGTTTAGAATATCTCATTTTCGGATTACCTCTTCCAAATGGTTACTGTAGCAACGATGACGGACATACTTTGAAGACAATTCGGCACATCAGGTGGCACTGATAGTCCTTATTAGCAGAGAACGTGATTTTCGTACTTTAAATATTATTTTCCGAACTTATCCATTTACTTGATTTTTAATTTACATTTTTGCTCTGACAACATATTTTAATGCATCCAGGACCTCCTTCACCCCTTTTGTTTCTTTTGTTTATTAATTTTTCATGCATTATTCCTTTTAAATGTGTTTTATCGATTTACTAGTGGTACCTGCACGGCTTTGCCCGTAATAGAAACTTAAAAGGTCTTTTGGTTCATCTGTATATTTACAAATAATGTATAGTGAATTTTCTTGCCAATTGGCTTGTGCCCATGTTACGGTTCCACGTAATGATAATTTCGTAATTTGCTCGTTCATCTTATGATAATTGTGCTCGGGGAAATGGTCTTAAAATTGGAATAGAAGAAGAACCACATCGAAATTTCGAAAAATCGCTTCAAGGTGCACCCGCTCATGCTACAAACTATTTTTGTGCCAAATTTCATGAAAATCGGCAGAACGGTCTAGGCGCTATGCGCGTCACAAAGATCCTGACAGACAGAGAGAGATCCGGACAGAGAGACTTTCAGTTTTATGATTAGTAAAGATGAATTGGGTAACAAAAGGAGGCAGTGAGAGATGAGTTTGGGGATGAACAAAAAAAAAATGCCCTAGTTGTAAGTAATATTGCAAATCCTATTAGAGTAACTTCTATACACTGTAAAAACGATTCAGAAACGTTCCTGGAAAATAATGGGCAGCTGATGTGCCTAATTTCCTCCAGTAACATATCCTGGAAAAAACAGGAACGCTTTCCGGTAAAAGTTAGTAACCTTTCTGAAAGTAACCTTGAAACATTATGAAGACGTGCGAAATCTGTCCTGTTAAAACCAGCCATGTCTCTAGAATCATCCAGAAAAATTAAGTAGGCTCGGTGTTATTGATTAGAACCTTCCTGATTTACCAAGATGGTTCCATAAAAATCAGAGCGACCACGGCCAAAGCTATACAAGAAGGAAACAAGAATATCTCTTAATTGCAATTCCTGCCTTGCAAAGCTGTAGCTATCCATTAACATTTTCGCTCTCATTGGGAGTTTAGTCAGCTGGAGAGGTAATAAGCAATCTTAGGCCGATACACTTAATAAACACGCTCATTCAATCTTTAAACTGGTTGCTAAAAATATTTTCAACAACAGTGAAAAGTCTGCACTATTGCAACTTGTAGCGAATCAGGAAACTTTTTTGTGATGATACTTGTTTTTACGGGGAAATAGGTGAAAACGTATGAAATCCCGAGACGTTAAAGCGGAAATAACCAGTAACGTTTCGGAATTTTTTTACAGAGTACATGTAAGCACTCTTTGATATTTTAAATCAAAATTCCATTCCTTCCAAACAACTATTAAACACAAGATATGACTGTCTATACGTTTTTCAATTATAGAGATGAATGATGACCCCATTCGACTGATTGTTTCAAAAAAGAAAAGAAAGGAAAACATTAAAACGCATAAAAATAATTCGATACATGAGGATGTGCTATTTTTCTAAAGTTTAAGTAAAGCTATAAAACGAACATTTTATCATTAATTCGCTGGCATGGAGAAGTTAAAATATTGAAAATGTTTAATTTTTACAACATTCAAAAGCCAAAAATTTTTTTGCATAAGCTGATATTTGTTTAAAATTTGTAGGTTCATTTGAAAAGGAATATAAACTGATTCAACTAGCCCAAATACATTTCTCAATTGATTTTGCTCCACTGTCTATTGCATTTTTTTTTTTTTTTCAGTAGCTAGTCGAAAAATACTACAAGCTTAAAAAATAATAAAACTTTTCGAAAAATTAAATGAACAACACAATCTTGATGCAAGAAAGATTTTTTTTCTATGTAAAATTTCATTTATTTCCTTTTGTGTCACAAACTCGAAAGTATTAATATTATGCATTACCTTAAGACTGAAATGATTGGTTTCTGATTTACGGTGTATTTGTTTTTTATTAATTGACTCTAAACATAAGGAAAATAGCTAGTCGCCGTTAATTCAATTCTGCAATAGTTATATATATTTGAAATAAGCAATAATAATAATTAAGATTATCAGTCATTATTATCATCGTTGTTTCTTTGATTAATGTTATTTTTTACCTAAATAAAATAAATTTACGTTAACAACACTTTTTTTAATGCCTTTTTAATGAGTTCAATAATATCTTCTAGAACATTGCTTTATTCTCTAATATCGTGTATTTCTGCTTGATATTATTGATATTATCCGCATGATTCAAAACAAGAAAGGAAATTTTGTGTATTTGTTTTTTAGAAATTGATTCTAAACATAAGGAAACAGCTAGGCGCCGTAAATTCAATTCTGCAATAGTTATCTATACTAATATTAGAAAGGGAGAGGGCGTATTTTTGTATATTTATATGTTTGAAGTATTATCCGGAACCATAGCAACTATTTGAAAAAAATTTTCACTACATGAAAGGTGCATTCTTATGAGTGACATACGCTATAAATTAGACATATCTGTACCTATACTATTTTTTTTAATCAATAGTTTGTCTACGCCGCTAGTTTATTTTTCGTACCGTTTTGTTGTTATAAACGTTAAAACCAGCATCGATTGTCCCGCATCTGCAATGAAAACATAAACAGAGATTCTCTTTGAACTAAATGCTGAGGGATGAAAATACGATGTCGGCGTAAGAACCGCCAAAACCTTTTCATGTATTTGAAGCTGCAGAGGGCTAAGGTATATAGCATTCTGTCAGCCTACACTGTAAAAACGATTCCGAAATGTTCCTGGAAAATGATGGGCAGCTTATGTGCCCAATTTCTGCCAATAACATTACTTGCGAAAACCAGGAACGTTTATTGCTAAAACTCGGTAACCTTCGTAATAATATCTTTTAATCTTTCCGAAGAATATGTAGAACTCTCATTGAGAGAGATAAGTTCCCCTTGAGAACTTAGTCAACCTAGACAGACCACAGTCGAGATGACGACGATACACTTAATAAATACACTCAGTTAATCTTTAAACTGGTAGCTAAAATATTTTCACACCATTGAGGAGTCTACATTCATGCAACTTAAAGCAATTCAGAAAACGCTTTTCTAAAGATACTTGATTTTACGGGGAAATAGGTGAAAACCCGCGAAATCCCGCAATGTTCCACGGAAAAAATCAGTTACGCTTCGAATTTTTTTTTTTATAGTGTAGGACATTGCGAACCATTTAGAGTCGCACAATGTTTATGCATCAAAATGCATTTAAATGAATTTAACTGATATTCACTTCGAGTAAATTAGTATATTCGAATTCAAATAGTGCAGATAGACGATATTAATCCGTGTTTCAAAAAATTGTAATTTTACATGCTTTTCGGGCTGTCCTTTAAGGTTTTTTTTTTTTAAATCTATGCTAAGATTATAAAAAGAGAGGGTTTATTTTGTATACTTATCTCCGGAACCACTGCACCTATTTTAAAATTTCTTTCACTATATGAAAGGTGCATTTTTACTGAGTGACATAGGCTGCAAATTATGCATACTGTCTTTAGACTAATTTTTAAAACTAATAAGATATGTTTGCTAACAGTGTGTGTTTCGTACTGTTTTGTTGTTATGTACATAAAAACCAATTCTGATTGAATAATCATGTCTGGTAAAAAGTTTTCCTCGTGCGCTATGTTAAGGAATGAAAAGGAATAACGTTGTCAGCTTAATAACCATCAAACGCTGCCGTGTTTCTAAAAGTTGCAATTTTGCATACCTCCGGGTTTTATAAGCATACTAAAATTTAAAAAAAACATCTGCTAATGAATTCCCTTAAGTTGTGTTTAGTTTAGAAAGTTCTTAAGTCAAAGAGTAACTGCACGTAGCTTCCATTCATTTACAGTTAAAAGTTAGAACATTAACAAACAAAGATCTGTAACGGATTCGGAGCGATTTCCACTTTCTTGAAATGAAGACACAGTTCTTGATAAAAACACAGGAGCTTTATTTACACTATGTACAGGAGAAATCGTTAACAACTGCTAAAATAATCATCAGCAATTAAACAAATATCACTCAACACCGTAAACTCAACGGTTACACACGTATTTACTTCCAAATACGAAAACAACACAGCGAAATGCTTCGCTATAAACAGAGCTAATACACACTCTCAGTACAAATTCTCAATCGAAACTCCCTTTTTATCCATCGCTAACGGCTTATATACACACCGAAAAGAAATCTCTCAAATATTCCACACGCTTCTGGAAAAGAGTAGACCGTTATCAAATTTTATCAATGAACAAAAAGGAAATAGGGGAGTCGTATACTTTAGCCATATGAAAAGGGGTTGTATATTCATTACGGGAAACTATTTACAGATTACGTTACTACAATAATTACTATTTACAATATTTGTAACAGAACATTTAACACGAAAGAAATTACCAAAGAGTAAAAGAGAAATTAGAATGATTTGGAAAATTAATCTTCATGATAACCGTATTTAATATTTAAAACGAAATAGTAGCTTGCAAATATCCCATCCGAAAGAAATTGCAAAAACAAAAAAAAAAAAATAATAATAATAATATAATAAAATAAAAAATCAAGTTTTCCGAAGAAAACGAGTACAAGAGGTTGAATGACATCCTGGGATTGAGAAAACTCACATTTTAATAGACTATCCCATATTTATCTTACTTGCTAATCGGATATTTTTCATTTCAGAACTCTTTTAGATCATTTTAGCTGTTCAATACCTTTCCCAATTCTTTTGACAGTTAATGGACAGATCTCGCCAACATATCAAGCAGCATGAATATAACTTGGACTTTTAGAGAGCTATACCCTTGGATGCTAACTTTACTTTATGCATACAACTTGCAAACTCCGCTCGTAAACTCAGAGAATTGTTCGTAACTTTTCACACCACATCATAGGTAGCGTCAGTTGGATTTTCCCCGCACTTTTCAAACTGGATTGTGACTGACAGGAGGCGTGTGATCTTTAGCAATGAATCCCGATTCCGTTTTAGTTATCATGACCTTCTCACTCTCATGTAGATGTGGCCAGGCCAGAATTCAGATACGGTACCTTTTATCGAACGGCATACGGCGCTTACACATGTTGGGATAGAGTGTGTTGTGAACGATATCATGAGTCAGAAGAAGAATTCTAGTTATCCCTCAAGTCAGCAAGTACACAAACGAAATTTTAAAGATGCTTGAACTTTCGATGCTATGAAGTCGCTCAAGTGTCATTTATTAGCAAGACAACGCTCAATCACTTATTGCACAATTCTCCAAATAATGTCTTTAAGGAAATAAAGTGCTCCAAAAACCGTGTAGTCCACCAGGCTTCTCTCCATTACATTATGTTGATTCATGCTGGTTAATAAGCTGTTCAACTGCAAAGATTATGGCATAATCCTTTACAAGGATTCCTACGGTTCATTCACTTCATTTCATGCCAGGCCAGGTTTTGGCTGACAAAGTAGACTATACTACTTATTGATTTATAACATTTTTCAAGCCATAATTTCTAAATTAAAAAAGCTTTTGTTATAAATTTATAATCATTTGCTTATCTACTCATTGACTACATATGTATGTGAAGTTTCGTGAAGATAGCTCGTTTCCCTCTAAGTACATATACTTTTTCATGACAGAGTGTACATCACATCTGTCAATTGAATTTATATCAGTTGAATGAACAAATTGGAAGCTGACCCTTCCTTAAACAACATCTTGAAATTTCCTGAAACACGAAACATGCACAAATTTTTCTTTCTACTAGCCTAAAGCACCACTATAAGAAAAATAAAACTTTGAAATAAAATAAAAAAATGCTTTTTAAATGTAAAAGAAATAGGGGGTATGCAGCTTTATCTATACCGCCTTATATGTATATGTTTCTCCTTCTCTCAAATATTCACTAAGCATTCTTGCTTGCTTTCGACCTAACCTAAATATAAATACCATAAAGGAACAACAGTAAGCTGCGAGTGCTATAATCAGTAAATCATATATTATTGTTTAATAACATTTAGTTCGAACTATGATTATAGAATTAGTCTTCTAATTTAAAAACATTTAATTGATATTTATTTGGCTGGTTCATGCAAATAATTGTGAAAGATAAATAGTTATCAACTAATCTGATGTTACTATTGACTACCAGTATTTATAAAACTGCTGCAGTTTTAAATCAGGAAGAAAAAATAAATGCGTGTGTGGTTTTCCATCTTATACTTCATTCAAGAACTCCTTCTTCAGGGGAGGAAACCAAGTACTGTAAAATAACTTATTTTCGCGAACCAATCGGAAAATTTAAGCCACGCGAAGCATTTCGACTTCATATACCACTCCCCGGCAAGGAAAAAACCTCCATTCCTTTTCTTTTTCTGCACTATTAGCTGAAAAAAAGCTGTCGTAATGAGAAATCTATAGTTTGTTTTTTCTTTTAAATTTAACGCATCTGTTTCTTACAAAGTTAGAACAGTACTGTAAAATATACAATCAAGTACTAAATTTCAGTGACTCAAAAAAGCAAATGAAGTGCCTTCAATAATTTTAGTTGTTCATAAGTTATTAAAAAAGACTAGATAAGTCTTTGAAACCCCTTAAGCAAAGTGCTTTTCTATTTTATTTCTTATGAAGTGCATAAGTTATTTGTTGTCCACTTGGGTCACTCTCTTTTTTACCATTGATCGTATTATGTTTAATTCAAATTTGTATTTTTCGGTTTGTTGGAGGGGTGATCCAAAACTAAACTACCGAAGGCCGATGTGAGCAAATAACAATGCCTTATCTTTTCTCGAACATCGCTTTTTTTTTTAACTTCCTTTTACAAAAAAAGAAGTATTGTATTCGCGAAAAATTTCCACGCGAAAAATCGACCTTAATTTCCATTTTGCTCATCCCCGAATGAATGTTGAGTTTTTTTTTTCCGACTCGACCACACGTGGATAAGTGCCTAAGAATGTATCGACACGCGAAATATCCATTTTGACGATTCCCGAGTTAGTTATAACGAGTTTTGTCGTGACGTCTGTATGTACGTATGTATGTATGTGCGAATGTGCAGATGTGCTTATGTGCGTATGTATGTCGCATAACTCAAGAACGGTATGTCCTAGAAAGTTGAAATTAGGTACGTAGACTCCTAGTGGAGTCTAGTTTTGCACATCTCCTTTTGGTTGCATTCGGTTGTAGCTAAAGGGGTCTTTTGCCCCTTTTTTTTGGGGGGGGGGAATCATTGTAGTTTCGATGTATACTCAAGTGGTGTTATAATTTGGCGGATACTTAGCGATATATCGCCAGTCTTTTGGTTGCCAAGTTTTGTCGCCTAGTTGGCGACAAATTTGACGATTTTTTTTTTTAATCTGGTTTCAACTTGGCCATTCTGGTGATATTTAGAGAGTAAACTATTGAATCATGTTAAAATTGCCAATAATTTGAAAATGACATTAAAATTGGAGTAAAAGAAGTCATGTGATGCACACATCAGCTCGTTTTTCTTTTGTGGACTACTGTCATTGAGTTGTAGACCAAAAAAAAAAATCCCTTTTTGTTATTAAAATTGGCAAAAGAGTATATAACTTTAAAAAAAAGTTTTGTTTGCATTTTTGTAACCTGCTATTTTTGCAGTTACAACTATCCCTAAGAGGCTTTGAAATGCAGAATATTATTTTTATATATCATAATTTCCTCCGAGGAGAAAAAATTAACTCACTAAAATTAGAGATATTCCATATCTGAATTAAAGGGGATCCCTGCATCACTCTCATCATACAATTCTACCTTTTAAAGGTAACACATTAAAAACCGAAGGGAAAAGCATGGCTTGACGCCTGAAATAGCTTAGGGCCCCGTTAAGTCTAAAACCGACCTTGCTCTTACAGTATGTTGATGAATGCGAGGTAGAGTGGTTCGAAATAACCGATTTTTTTTTATTTCGGAATCGCGTTACCTCTCAAAAGTTGTAGTTTTGTATCCTCAATTGGGAAAATATTTTTTAAAAATTCTAAGTTGACATCTTCAGTTTGCGCATGAGGCTGAAAGTTTGAAAAGTATGTTAAAAATTTAAATTTTCAGAAAATAATAAAATTAGTTTTTTTTTTTTTTGTATTTTTTCATAACGCAACAGCCATAAATTGTCAGTATAAAGCGTTGTTTAAACCTAAAAAATATTTTATAACTTTTTAAGATCTTTAGTTCGCTCATACGCCTTAGATTGAGCAGAAGATTTTAGCCCAATTTAAGGCGTCTGCGCAAACGAAAGATCTTATGTAAAAGCTATAAAATATTTTTTTTAGGTTCAAACTACGCTCCATACTGACAATTTATGTCTGTTTCCTTACAAAAATGTAGAAAAACTAATTTTTTTATTTTTTAAAAAAAATCGGTTTTTAGCATATTTTTTCAAACTTTCAGCCTCATGCGCGAAATCACACACACATTCCTAATTGCGAAAAACATAATTTGCATTTATCAAAATTCAAATTATTTATTTTATTTTATGATTTGTTATGCATTCAACTCGTCTTTGACGGAGGATGCCATGCGAAAATATCAAATATCATTGACGTCAATTATAGGGGAAGGAAACCCAGAGGGAGGGGGGGTCTATGAGTTTGCGCCCTTTGAACAGTATAGAAGGAGTAATCCATAGCCTGGTTGCACTGTGAAGGCTACGAAAATTCTTAAATCCGCATTGCGACATTGCCGAGTTTAGGTTTACCCTAATTTCGAACCTAAGATACTTTAAAGAATCACCGCGTATCAACTAATTGCACCCTTGCGTCCGCGTTTTATGAAGATGCTAACAAAATATTTTGCTATTTTCATTAAAGTTTTCGATTTTTATTCATTCTGATTGCTCTAATATGGTTCATAATTATGTCCTTGTTCCATTTAAATATTTGTTTTATAATATTTTTTATTATTATTTATTAATTGGCTTCACTTTTCTAGACTTAGATTTAAGGTTAAGGAGAATGGAATGAAGTCATGAGCTTTCACAAAGCGGGTTGGCGTCCGCGTTTTTAGTTTATTTGAAAATCAGATAAAGACTTTTCAGTTAAGCTTATTTTCTAAGTTCTCGGAACATATGAAAAAAGAAAAAAATTTTGAAAAAAAAAAAAAAATAGAACCGACTTCAAATTTGCTCTAAAAAGTGAAAAATAATTTTATTCTTTAAACACCATCGATAATACTTTTAAACATAATTTTTGAAGTTGGCGCAAAAACGATCGATAAAATCATTCACAGCCATAACTCAACTACAAGTATAAATTTAACCAGGTCCAGTTTCTTCACTACCACATGCATTACGCATTGATGACAGCATATCTGAGTAACGATATAAATGTTTCGTTCCTAAGTTTGGATGATTTTTTGATAAAAATATGAACGAAGCATGGTTACAATGGATTTTACTTTTTGTTTTTGCGCCAACTTCAAAAATTATGTTTAAAAGTATTATCGATGGTGTTTAAAGAATAAAATTATTTTTCACTTTTTAGAGCAAATTTGAAGTCGGTTCTATTTTTTTTTTTTTTTTTTCAAAATTTTTTTATTTCATTCTTTTTAGTGTAAATGTAGATATTTCAGTAAAAGTAAGAAGTTACCTAGTAAGAAGTGCGGCTCTATATCACTGTATTGCTTTAGAAAAGCCTTTATTCAAAATTATCATTACAATTACTATTAATGTTACAGTTATATGGCACCAAACTTTTATAACAATGAGTTTCATATTGTCGCGTAGATGAAAATAGCGAAGACAATGTGAAAGCCAAATGAAGCGAATACTCGTTAGTCTCAACTCGAGATCTTTATTCAGAACCACGAATGAACGTTACATCTCCTTATATACAACTTGAAAAAGTGCTGGAACTTTCCAGACTTTAAAAGATACTGAAATTAATAGAACATTCGAGAAACAGTAGAAACGAAATTTTAGTAACATTCACTTTGTCCTAGTCGGGATTTGAACCCGGGTTGCTCGTGTGGGAGACGAGAATTCTACCACTGAGCCACCGTTATCCTCGGATGAAAAGAGCGAACTTCGCTACAATATGATTTTAATCATTTAATAGGGAAATTTACTGTTTTTTGCCCATAACTTTTTATCTAAAGAACAAATATGGTCAAACAAAGTAATGGGACCTAAGTTGAGCCATCCTCTATCCATTAAAAAAAGAATCATCAAAATCGGTTCACTAGGTGAGACGCTATGAGTGGACAAACAAAAAAAAAAAAAAACATACATACGGTATGAACTGATAACCGCCTCCTTTTTGAAGTCGGTTAAAAAAAAAAACGCATTAATCGTAGTTATATTTCGATTGCATGTCACCAAAACCCAAACGACGAACCAAAACCTACCTCTCGTCCAAACAACAAAAGCCTGATGTAAAACTAAGATTGAAGCAACCGTCGATCTTTACAGGAAAACCAAGATTGCTGACATTGAGCATAAGCCTATACTAATTTGAATAGCATTGATCGAAGTTTTTAGCTACATTACCGATCCAGTTAATCTCATATATTTAATCATATCTGTTTTTCCTAGATCCTTTACCGGTTTTTTATGATTTTTAAATAAAAATAAATGTTTCAATGAGTTTTTTCTTTTAATTGTAAACACAGATTACTGCAGAAAATTATTAATGCTAAAAACAGTACCTAAACATATACTTTTTTAAAATATAAACTGTTTTAAGCGCGTTGAGAATTGTTTAGGTGAGACAAACCCATTCATTACGCGACAATATCCCCTCACCTCACCGACATTTGGAATACAGCGCATGCACGGCTTCTCTCAGTTCCTTTGCTACGTTGCTTTCGTTGGGAACTGCGAACCTCAGTAGACCCTCAGCGAATCCTGAGCGAATGTGGGGTTGATCCTCACCCGGTCAGCGGATTTCTTCTCCAGAAGAAAACAGTTTTAAGTTTACATAATATTTTTGAAGTGAAAACTTCTTTTGCCGCTTTGGGTAATTTTTGAGCTAGGGAAAACAATGTTTCTGATATCGGTGATACATGTGTTTGTTGTTACCACTCTGCAAATGGACAGCTAATTGCAATGGTTGCTGTTTGTATTTCACCGACTAAGTCTATAAACGCAATACAAGAATTTTTGAATGAAAATTTATTTTTTCTAAAGACGCTTCTGCATTACTTTGAAATAAAACTGGGAGGAGCTTTGATGATTTGCTACGGAGTTTGAGCGAAGATTTCAACATCAACTTTGCAGATGACACAAATCTACCATTAATTGAATATTTATTTAGAGAATTTAATTTAACGATGTCCGATGATCGCAATATTAGCACAGCAATATATAAAACAACAATTGATGCAGTCTTTATAAGATATTTAAATAGATTTGAATCAAAATTGTTTATTTCCCATTTTAGTTATCATAAACCTATACTATCAGTTTTGTAATATAAGAATAATGATCAGGGGGTAAAAAAAAAATCATAGTTTTTTGAAAAAATAAAAAAAAATGGACTTTTTTTTATTTAAACCCGATTTTTTCATTTAAATCGGATTTTTTTTTTAATTTTTAAAAATGCCTTAGAAACTTTTGTAATTGAAAAATTTATACTTTTAAATATAATTAAACTCAAAATCGATAGTTCAAAAATTTAAAGACAGTTAAATTTCAAATAACGCGTGACCAAAACGTGTTCATATCATCAAGCAAAACCAGTTTAATACTGCATATATTTTAAATCAAACTTAAAATAGATTGCATAGTTGCACATATAAATGCATAAAAACAGGGGAAACAAATCGGCAATTTGCTTTTGCCGAATGCCTTTTCTCATCCATAAGCTTTCATTTTCTTTTTCTTTTTCTTTTTTTCGAAATGAACCTTAAATTATCTGGCATGCCTCAAAATTCGAATTTAACGGCATGCTGGTCAATCTCACGACATGTCGGTTCTTTTCGGCATATCGGTTAAAGAGGGGCAATACAGTAAATAGATTACGCGAAAAGTTCAGAATGTGTATTGTTTATTATTTTTATGCATGGAAAACTGAATAACACAAACTAAGAATGTATTTTCAAGTGTTTCCTATATATGCATCACAATTTACTTTTTAAACGAACTGAAATAGATTATACCAAAATGTATATAATTGATGCTCGAATTGCTGATTAACTTTAAAACTAGACTGTAGCTGATATTTTGAATTTACAAATTATAAAATTTTAATTTTTGGACCTACAATTAATTTTAAATGAAAATTAAACACACACCACACACACACGCACAAAGTTTCCCCCTTCTCTTATCAATACACAACGAAACTTATAAAGTTACAGTGCAATAATAAAAATATTTAAATGTAGGTTAAATACTTTGACCAGTAGAAAAGCAAAAACGAAACCAGAACCTAAATACACGTGGTATTTTTTTTTTTTTTTTTTTCGACCAACACTGTAAAAACGATTCTGAAACGTTCCTGGGAAATAATGGGCAGCCGATGTGCCCAATTTCTGCGAGTAACATACCTTGCGAAAACCAGGAACGTTTGCCGCTAACGTTTAGTAACCTTCCAGACATTATCCTGGAAGCCTCCTGAAAAATTCAGAAATACTCCCGTTAAAAGCCAGTCGTGTCTCTGGAAAATTCGAGTAAACTTAAGAAGGTGTAATATAATAGCTCGGCATCTTCCTGATTTATCAAGGATGTTCTAAGAGCATCACTGGGGGCCGTGGTAGCCCGATCGGTAGAGTGTCGGATTCGGGGCCGGAGGGTCCTGGGTTCGAACCTCGATGGTCGAAGACCCACCGTCGTCATTAAAGGGGACTGGGCGACGTTAAATATGCTCGTAGTCTCAATGTCCTCCAAGTGAAACGATACCTGTCGGGGTGCTAGCACTAGGCAGCTATTAGCTCCTGGACTAGTTCTAAATTTTCATTAACTGTTCATTCCGGTGATGGTGCTGCCATCTATCGGTATATAAAATAATGGAGGCAAGGCACTTAGTATACAATCCTCGACATAAATACAGTTGTAGTCAGTTGTGACTCTGAATAGGAAGAGCATCAGTGCAAACACGGCCGAAGCAAAGCCAGAGTTACTGGTAAATTTCACTCACCTGCAATTCTTGCGAAGCAACGTAGTCCATACTTATTCGCTCCCTTTGGGAGCTTAATTAACATGAACAAGCCGTAGTTGAACTGAAACCGATACACATTATAAATACGCTCAGTTAATCTTTAAACTGGGAGCTAAAAATATTTTTCACAACGGTGAGACACCTGCATTCGTGCAACTTGTAGCAATTCAGAAAACTTTTTGACAATGATACTTGATTTTTCCAGGTAGTGGATAAAAACCATTGAAATCCCGAAACATTACACGGAAATACTCAGTAACGTTTCGGAATGTATTTACAGTGAAGGTAGAAAGTATAGAAGTCGCCAAGCGCCAATACCAAATTACACTCATGCAAAAATATAGTCTATTTAATTTTTGGCGAAAAAAACTCAAGATAAAAAACAATTTAACGGCTATTTAATTGCATGAAGGTGCTTTCAGGGGAAGAAAAAAGTTTTAAGCAATAAAGCATGTTTATGCTATGTAAATACGTATTACGCGTGAACTTCTTCTGCACAGAAAAATTTGGCATATGATGCTTCCTTTACACCATTTTGTTCGTAAGTTGTCAAGGAAATATTCAGCCTTTTCGTCTTCCAAATTCCATAGCAGATGTCAGATATTGCAAGATAATTATCGCACCATTTATGTCAGTAACAGATTCATTTATTCCCACTGATTTGCTCTGCTCGGGGGGTTAATGAGAAAGTAGGAAATTAATTTAACTCGTCATTGTGCCCTAGTCATTAATATATTAGATTTAATAAACATAAAGGATAAGAATTAATCACTATGATGTATGTTAGGTTTTTGTTTGTTTTGTGTAGTTTCAATACATTCTAAATAAATTCTACATGCTGCAGGCGAGAGTAAATTATTTGAGATAAGTGCCTTCATTGTGGTCCTTTTTGTTTGATGATAGGCAAAAAACTTTTCCACAGCTGATATCTGAGAAATGCGAGAGTATTTATTTATGTAACATAATTGGAAATGAAAATCAACTGACGGATAATCATTAAAAAAAATTATGATAAATGATTACCAAGTCACTTAACGCCCCCGTGTATTTTAGTTGATTTTCTTTTCGTCTTGTTGTATTTGTAATGCGAAATTTTAATTCAAAACTTTTTCTTCTTGGGGATGTGGAATCAATTTACATAATTTGCGTTACATATTTGAGCTAAATTCTTTTTTTCTACGGGGGATGAAGAAGCGAGGTTTCCCTTTGGTTCTAAATACATTGTGCTTTGAATTACCTTGTCTGCGAGGAAGGCGAGAGAGCGGGATTATCGTTTAAACGCTTTCGTACGAAAGGTTATATCGCTAATCGATCGAAGTTCGCTTCGCTCGCAAATCGATTGGGTTACGGGGCGTGGTTACTTGGCTAGATTGGAGAAAAAAATTGCCGAGTTTTTTTAATTATTTTACATTTAAAAAAAACTGTTTATGTAATTTAGTGTCTTTTTCATATAGCAAAATATTTTCAATTGCAGATTTTTTTTTATTAGGTTTTCTTAAAGAGTATACGCATTTCAGTACAAGATATTGATTATTTTGGGGGGATTTTTATTTATTCAAATACCTTCCTTTAAATTCTTAGCATGGGATTCGTCATGCGGATATTGCTTGTAATAGTTAAAAGTACTCTCATAATTTTCGAAATGGCTTATCGCACCAACGCAACGGTGAGAATAGACTGTGAGTACAGACTAATCGCATAGACTCAGCGGAAATCATGCTGTATTTCCTCTCTTCGCTCTTTCATTTTTATTATTAACACGCTTTTATTAGCTTCACCTGTATGTATGTATGTATATATGTATCTTGTAACGGAATCTTGCAGCTCAAATTTCGCCCACTTCCTGCGATCGGATTCTTTTGAAATTTGGCACGCGACCTCAGACCCGATGACAATGCAATATTCTATAATTAAATTAATTAACTCTTTTAATTGTTAGTTTCCTCCAATTTTAATCAATATTTTGGCATAAATCCAACATTGTGAAAAGGGAAAAATTAAAAAAAATACATTAAAAAATGCTCGCAAAAATTATTTAAAAATATCTACAAAAACCTTTATTTTTTCTGCATCAGACAAAATTTGTTCCAATGTTCCAAGGTAATTAGAACATGAAATATAACTGTTTTAAACTAATTTCATGCCAAAATTTAGGTGAGCCTTCAATTGCTGATCAGATCATTGTTGAACAAAACTTTTATTCAAATGCGTCTCAAATTTCCAAATATATAAATATAATTTCCGCAAACATACATCGATGAGTCACAGTAGCTTCTCATCGGAGTGCCCTTGTCTTAACTTTAAGATATTACCCCGCACTCGTTTTATAAATAATTTCGTCGCCTGATCATTCTCCAACATAGGACTAAAAAACAGAAAAATAAAATAATAGTTTAAAAAACTAAATAAACACGCTTTCGTAGCAAAATGAACTAAAAAGTGAAAAATAATCTTTGGATGATAGTAGTTGACCAATCACTTAATTTTAATGTAATACAAAAAAGCACGGGGGGCTTCTTATCAGTTGTCTTGAATTTCTTCCATCTGTTCTCCAAGCAAAAATGTAAATAGACAGCACCCCACCCTTCTTTTCTAATACATTAAAATTAAGTGATTGGTCAACTACTATCATTCAAAGATTATTTTTCACTTTTTAGTTCATTTTGCTACGAAAGCGTGTATTTTTTTAGTTTTTTAAACTATTATTTTATTTTAATTGTTAATTATATACAAATGAAAGCAGAAAGAAAAAAAAAATCATCTTCTCAAATTTGAAACTTTCTGCTTCCAACAAAGCATATTTCAAGAAAAAAAATCAGACATGCCTATTTAATTAATTTCGAAATGGAAACAAGTCTATATTATTTGTGCAATAAATTCTTTCAAAAACATATGTGTTTCCGACGATTAAGTTGCTATATTTGGATTTTCATCACTACTTTATAGCCATTTTTTTAGTGATGATTGATTTTGGCTTGGAGATTTTTTCTGAGATGTGGTTTTGTAGAAATTCGGGTTTAAGAGGGATTTCAAATAGAAATCTGGGGAGGGGAGCACAAACTAAATTCCTTACTTGTCATGAAGTTTGGTTTCGGAATGAAAATCTTAATATATAAAAATCAATGTCCTGATATAATATATATATATATATATATATATATATATATATATATATATATATATATATATATATATATATATATATATATATATATATATATATATCAACGAACAGCCAATACTGCTGAAACCCCAGACTTGAAATTTGGCAAGTATGTCCACATGATTACGAAAGTATCCACTAAGAAAGGATTTTTCGAAATATCAACTAGTTCGGGAAAAATTAATTAAAACCCCTTAATTTCTGTGAAACTAAAACCTGTCATTGAAATTTAAATCCCTTATTTTCGACGGCTTTCCTGCATTCAAATCATTATTCAGTACTTCATCTCCACTTTTTGTAGATAGAGAACTTTAGATTTGATATTGTTTTTATTTCTTGCGTGAATCTTCGAGGCTTCTCTCAAGTCAAATAATAATGTTGCTGTCTTTTGCTTTCATTTTTTTAACACCTGGAAACGAAGTTTTCAGAACATCATCTCGGACCGACTATCCTTTTGAATTTAGAAGGGTACAGTTTCCTGTAAAAATTTGTTTTGCAATAACCAATACAAAGTTATACATTAAAAGTAGCAGTGAACGATTTAGGAGAAGACTGTTTTTCACACGGCAAATTTTATGTAACTTGCTCCAGGGTGGGTTCATCAAGTAGCTTAATAATTTTAGCACCAGAAAAAAAAAAGTTGTATACAAAAAAGTTTTTGCTTAAACATAGGTATAATAATAAAATGTGGACGGCCTGCGTTCGCAAAGAAAATCAATACTTTAAAAGCTATCGTTAATGGCAGTTCAGGATCGGTTAAGGACAAGGGCATATATATATATATATATATATATATATATATATATATATATATATATATATATATATATATATATATATATATATATATATATATATATATATATATATATATATATATAAGGAGTCCAGGGGCCCGGGACCCTCCCACAATTCGAAAAAATCATAGGTAATAAGTAATTATTATAGGGGATTTTCGTAAAGGTTCACCAAGCACTGTTATCCCCTGCTGATTCCAATACCCGAGCAATGCCGGGCACGGGAATGCTAGTTATATTTAAAATTAGTGTCACGAACACTGAAAGGTTGAGAAACACGGTCTTAGGCTTAACCTCAGCTGGAACTGGTCAAGTATTATGTAAGTAGAAAGTGAGACTAAGGGCTGCTTATTTTCTCTGACAAGAGGAGTGGGGTCACAAAAATTCTTAGGTAAGCATTAAATAATGAAGCAGTTACAGTGCAACAGCAAAACATGTGGGAAAAGAGCATCCTGTGACGCACAATATGACATCAAATCTTATGTAAGCTAAAGGGGAAGGTGGTATATCGTATGTTTATTTTTTCTCACAAGGTGGGGGGGGGGTATAAAATGACCAAAAAGGGCTTACACAATACTTGATTGACACTTTATTAGCGATCGCATATAATTTCAACTGAAAGTATTTACGTATAGAAGTGCAAATATAAGAAATACGTACTCATAGCTCAGTTAAAGAACTAACGCCAAAAAAAAAAAAAAAACGAGGTCTAAGTTTCGAATATTATCACGACCTTCACAGGGACGTGGTAGCACCCTCCAAGCCCAACGAGATAACATCATATCAGCCTGGTCGGAAACTAGGGACCCGACTCGGGATCAAAGTACAGTCGACTCCCGCTACAACACGATCCGACTTACGCGAAATGACTATAAGGCGATTTTTCACCCGGTAAATTTTTTTAGACCTAACGCCAATCTTCGCTCGCAACTCGAAAATTTTCCGAAGGGAATCGTGGTGCGTAAGTATCGGCTTTGTTATTGGATTGTACTAATTTTTTTTTTTTTCGTGAATGGACCTTCATCCCTTTGGCATCACTGAGAGTGGAAGTTCCCACATTGTGTACTAGTCTGAACTCGCTTTATACAAATAACTACTCCTCATTTTCCATTCATTTTTTTCATTCTATATGGGAAAGCTCATGAAATATAATGATCCCTAAGAGAGCTGTTTCATTTAAAGTTTGTGAAGATAGAATGAAAAAGACAAAGTTTCTGACAATTAAAGAAAAGCTAAAGATTATGTGCTTGAACAACTATAAAATGCATCGAAGGTAGCACGACAATTAGGTATGAGTGAATTTTCTATATCTGCAATTAAAAAGCAAGAAAAGGAAATCCGTAAAAGTTCACCGATTAGTTTCTAAGAAAAATGCAAAAATTGCGAAAATAGAAGCTGCTCTTGTATGTTTGGAATTTAAGAAACCAGGAAGAGGGGTGTTGCCATAAATGGAAACGTTAAAAAAAAAACTAGTGAAGCAACTGTATTATGCATTTAAAATTATATAAGAACTAGCATTCCCGTGCCCGGCATTGCTCGGGTATTGGAATCAGCAGGGGATAACAGTGCTTGGTGAACCTTTACGAAAATCCTCTATAATAATTACTTATTACCTATAATTTTTTCGAATTGTGGAAGGGTCCCGGGCCCCTGGACTCCTTATATATATATATATACCCTTGTCTTTAACCGATCATGAACTGCCATTAACGATAGATTTTAAAGTATTGATTTTCTTTGCAAACGCAGGCGGCCGTCCACATTTTATTATTATACCTATACTAGCATTCTCGTACCCGGCATTGCTCGGGTAATGGAATTAGCAGGGGTTAACAGTGGTTGGTGCTTCTAGTTTCGAAAATCCCCTATAATAATTACTTATTACCTATAACTTTTTAAAATTTTGGGAAGATTCCGAGACCCCTGGAATCCTTATATATATATATATATATATATATATATATATATATATATATATAAATATATATGCCCCTGTCATTAACCGATCTTTAACTGTTATTAACGATCCTTTTAAAGTATTGATTATCTTTGCAAACACATGTCATCCACATTTTATTGTTATACCTATGTTTAAGCTAGAACTTCTTTGTATGCAACATTTTTAGGTTTTTTTTTCTGGTGCTAAAATTATGAAACTGCTTGATGAACTGGCTTTGGAGCAAGCTACATAACATTGGTCGTGTGAAAAAAAGTCTTCTCTTAAATCGATCCCTGCTGCTTTTAAAGTCTATCCTTGTGACTTATTAATGGTTATTGCAAAGCAAACTTTAACAGGAAACTGCACTGTTCTAAATTCAAAAGGGTAGTCCGCCTGTGATGATGTTCTTAAAAACTTCGTTTCTAGTTTTGAAAAAATAAAAGCAAAAGACAGAAACATTATGATTTGACTTGAGAAACGCCTCGAAGAATCACGTGAGAAACAAAAACAATATCAAATTTCTAGTTCGTTATTCGCAACTCCAACGAACTATAGGGGGCACTGAAGTCATTGTTTAATGGCGGACTTAAAAACTAAAACAAACGCACATAGTAACGAAGAAAATGCTAAAAGTGTTGTGATTTTTTTTCGTACGAATGATTTTTTCGCTTTATTCTTTTTAAATTAATTTTCAAAGTCTTGTGGATATTCTGGCCCACGTAGAAAGAAATGAAAATTCAAGAAGCATTACTAAACGTCAAAGATTAATGCAAACTACGTAGTTCGTAGTTCTAAGCAGCTATTTCCACGATGTTGAATTCGATATTTATCAATTCTTGATAAAACTAAATAATAATTGTGGCCTGACAAGAATAACATTTAATGCTAGAAAATTCAATATGACATTACAAATTGTTATCGAAAGAAGATGATACTTTCTTGCCTTGCTTGGCTAGCGCTTATTGTTTTCCATTTGTAGCTGAGTTATTTCTCTCGAATTCCCAAATCGGTTAATTTAAAAATTTTCTGTTTCGATTTTTCTTATTTCTGAGTTACGATTTAATTGTGTCATGTTATGCAAATCATCAACAAAATTCTCAAGGATATATAGTGGTAGTTTTCTTTTCAGTTGATTGACCATTATTTCTTTTCACTTATCAAATTCTGTAATCTTACTACCATTTTATTCCACTCATGATAAAAATTAAAAATGGTTTAACTAAAAACGCGAAATCTCGCCAAGGCTACTTTGCTCGCACTATACTAAAACTATAACCCTAAACAAATTTGGCGAAACCTTTCAGCTGAGAATAAAAGGAATAAAGTAAATTCTTTCATTTTGTTCTACGATAATATATTCAAGAAAATATTTTGCATACTGTCCATTCCACCTAAATGCTGCTGTAAAATATGGTAAGTTTAATTAATTTAAGATTTAAAAAAACCCCATATTCTTACAAATTCATACAAAACAAAAAAAAATTTTACCTTGTATAACGTTATCCAAGTTTGTTAATCCAGAATTTTCGCTTTCACCAATTATTAAGGAAATAATGAAAACTAACATTATTTTGAGAAGCTCGAGAATACTACTAAGGGACGAATTAATTTCTGTACCTGAAAGCAAACTAAGACACATCGATTGCGTTAATAAATACTCAGAACAAACTGCCTGTGTTTACGTCAACAGACACACGTGGAACGCAACATAGCAATGTTTTAGTTTCTTTTGCAGTTTTGTAAATCACCGCAAGATAGCGTATTCGAGCGCTGGAGTTCCGAATACAATTAAAATCACGAGAAATACGCAGACGACAATCTATTACGATAAAGCTATTTTTATTTTTAAAAAAAATCAACACCTCTTGGAGCGATTGGCGTCAAATTTGAACCAAAGCCTGTTTACATATGGATTCACATATATTCCAAGTTTCTACAAGAACGTAGCATTACTTCTTGAGATAGGGCACTCACAATGGAAAAAAAGAACGGGCGATTGCGCTACCCCCTTTTTAGCTGTTGACACCAAAAAAAAAATCAGCTCTTATACCCACTAAGGACTACTTGCCGATAAATTTTTCTTTCATTCCGTTTATTATTTCTTGAGATACAGCAGTCACAATTGACGACAAAAAACGTTCTATAGCTCAACCCCCGTTTGCGTTATTGACACCAAAATTGAATCAGCACATGTTCCTGTTAATGGCAACATATGGACCAAATTTTGTTTGATTCCGCCAGTTACTTCCTGAGGAATAGCAAGCACGCGTAACTAAAAAAACGTCCCATTGCTCCACCTCCCTTGGAGGAATTCGCGCCAAAAACCTATGGGCATAAGTTCACATAGGGGACATATGTGTACCAAATTTCGTTCGATTTCATGCGGTAGTTTTTGCTGTAGAACGGCCACAAAAAATTGGTCACACACAGACGTGACACACACACATACACACAGACAGACACACATTTTCCAAAAATAGTCGAAATGAACTCAGCACACCTCAAAACGTTCGAATCCGTCAAAATTCGAAATTCGAAAATTTGCACGAATCCAATCCTTTTTTCTATATATTAGATATAGAAGAAAGTAAAAATGAATGGATAAATAAATTTGATAGCTAAGATCTCTGACAAATTTATAATTCTTATTTTTTTTAATGAAACTGTTATGACGAAAACCACAGCAAAGTAGAGAAAAATACATGGGCCGCAGAATATTTTTCTAATGGAAGAACACATAAATGACAAACAGAGGGATTTAAAGAATTGTAATGAAAAGTCACACAAGTTTCTGCCGCGAAGTTTTAACCCATTACCAATAAGAATATAAGGATGGAAACTAAAATATTACTATCGACAAACACATCTTTTTAATGTTTTTGAAAAGAAATACTTTACGAAGTTTTCCCATAAAATTTTTAATGAAGATTAATAAAAATAAGGCCGCAGTCAAGGAAAGTCCGGAGAAGCTGTTCCTGAACTCGATCCTTTTCTTAGTGGCCCGAAATTAGATTTTTAGAAATTCAGTTTTGAGGAACTGCTGCGGTTGAGTACTTAAGCCTTACCCCTTCCTCTGAAGTTACCATCGATGACCTGCAATCGCGTTTTCAAGACTACAATTTAGGAAAGAGACCGGGACGAATCGCCATTCAGCCCAGTCTACGCAATACTTCGGAAATCATCTAAACTTGCGTTTTTGGAACTTCAATTTCTAAAAACAGGCACAAGAACTTCTGAACTCATTTTCACCAAACGCCTACCAAAAGATGACCTAAGACCGCGTTTATAACCCTCCAATTTAAAAAAAAATTCCCCAAATTCACCCATATAACATTATCAAAATTATTCTAAAATTATTTTAGGAGTTCAATACATCTCTGGATATCGTCTAAAATTGTGTTTTTAAGCTTTTATTTTGAAAGATTGCACATGTGTGATAAATACTTAAGTAAATACTTCTCAAAAACCAAAATTCAGTAACATTACCATCATCACTGGTGCAGTTTTCAGTCGCATTTCCAAAATTAAATCCATGCACGAAAATCCATAACTAAAAATCGCAGAAATTAAATATTTAGAAAATCACTGATTTATTAACAAACTTTGATAGCAAACTAAAATGAAAAGCAACATTGCACTCATATGTTACTTGGTAAGATTTGAAGTTAATTTAAACTCATGATTCAATATTCTCCGCTTAACATCGGCAGAGTTCCTTTTTCAATTCCTACTGCATCAAAAGTGACATTGAAAATTCCCAAAGGATTAAAGACGAAAACTTTGCTCCATTTGGATGGTTAAAAATATTTTAAACCCAAAACTGCATGCTATTAATTTTTAGCATCATATATGTAATAAGAATTAATATTACGCAACATTCATCCCAAAAAGCAAAATTAAAATCGATTCCCCTAATTCCCTATTGGTAGGGCTGATTACTTCCAAAATCAGGAATACGAATTTTTCCTTAAGTTGTTTAGTTGTAAAACGAGAATCTTACATATCACATGTCTTCAATCAGTTTGATACATATTTAGTTATTTTGTATATTTATACTCCAAAGTCAACGAAATAAGAAGTTTATTTAATTTATCAGAACGATTCAAAACTCATAGGATTCGACTATTGCAGTATTAGGTTACAGGAAGGAGGGTGTGAAACATTTTTCTTCCTTAATTTTGAATCAAATTTGTATTTAGCGGAGAATGAAATAAATATGCATTAAAAATCGCATTAAGTTTTGAGCTACGGGGCTCTTTATCGATTTAAATATCAGATAATTATTTTTTTTAATTTAAGTGAAGCTATTTTAAAATGTTCTGAAAAATAATATTTTATTAGCAACGAAATAGTGTTTCGCATAATTTACATAATGACGGTTAAACAATATCCACATAATAATGACGATTGCAATTAAAAGTTGTTCTTCTGCATACAGCAAATATATTTATACATTTTAAAAATTCATAGACGTTACTCTAATGCAGAAAAATCACATTATAATTGGTTTGCTTCCTTTGTTCAACAATTTTGTTCCTTTTCTACGATGAAACCAAGGTATATAATTTCAGTTTTGAAAAGGTAAACGGTTCCCCAAACGGGGAAAAAATGATTTTTTAAGCATAGTGCAAAAACAACTGAATATTTTGAGCTCACATTTTGAATTCTTGTAGAAAAGCTCTTCTACATTGCTTTCCTATTAAAATATAATATGGTTAGAGATCATATTATTTTTTTGAAAATATTATTAAAATTCATAAAAAATTTCAATTGACATTTTTGCTGTTGTAAATGATGTTTTTATTGTTAGGTTGCTTTATTCTTTGATGTAAAAAAAAAAACAATCTTTGCCGTACCTAATGTAGTTTATTGTGCTATATGCAAAAGTATCAAAATACGTTTTAACATTACGAGATAGATTTTTCAAAAGCTGATTCTGATGCAACGGCTGTTTTAAATAAAAAAAAATTTATGTTTTAAATAAAATGAAATTTAATATACAAAATTAAAAAATGATGCTGATCCTAAATATGTAATAAAATGGGCCCATTGTAGCCGGAGGCGGCGATGGTTTTGCGTGAGAGGAATCCCGTATAAAGGAATCCTTGTGCGTATTCCACGCTGCAGCAGACGTGTCCGAATTGATGAAGATCACAATGAAACACCTTTAGCTGTTGACCACTGTGCTGCCAATTATCTAGAACTTGCTGTGCGGTCCGTCAGCGCCATACGCAACAGGTGTCTGTCAGCACGAGCTGACATCACATTTCGGGGTCCACTCCCGGATTTCCGAGCTGTCCGACCCTCGTCCGTCCACTGCTTCCAAAGACGCATGATTGTGCTGCTGTTACGCTGTACACGAGCGGCTACTGCACGATAAGAAAATCCAGCTTCACGAAGACCGACGATTCTGCCTCGTTCAAACTCCGAAATTTGCTCAAATTTCGCTTTCTTTCGTCGAAGAGGCATAGTAAAGATTCATTTATCGTTGACTCTAGCATATAACCACTGATAATCATACACGTCTCGCTACAGCCGTCTATTTATATTTGGTTCGATCCGCCGTTCAGAGGTCGCTGCTCATCATACGCTTTCGCTACCAGTCTGCAATTCTAATCATTTACATATAATGCCCTATTTTACATTTCCTGCTATTTTAAGCTCACTCGCGTAAGTCCTTCGTGGTGTTGCAATTTTCACAAACAGGAGTGTAGTATGACTACATATACGTATGCATAAATTATAGCCTATGTCACTCAGTTAGAATGCATTTTGCATACAGCGAAAGAATTTTTCAAATCATCGCAGTGGTTCTCGAGATTACCTCGAACATATCAACACACAAAAATCCGATCTCTCGCTCTTTATAATTTTAGTACTAGTCGACCCGTGCGGAACTCCGCACTGCACTTCGAATCGTTTCATAAGGCATTTCGCTCTTTAAAAATTTCAAAGAAAGAATATTATGAAGAAAAACCGAAAAAAGTAAACGGAAAAAAGTAAGCGCACAAGAGAAGGCATGTAATTTGAAGACATCAGTAACAAAACCTCATTAAATACAACGTTGTGATAATTTGATCATCGCTCCCCTTTTGGTTGTACGTATTTTCAATGCAAATATAAATTTCATTAAAAGTGTTGCTGAGTGACACGTGAAAAATCAGTAATTTTGCATGTGAAAAAACAGGTTGTGGCAAATACAGTCCTGCCCATGTGAGCATCTGACGGGAAAAAAAGAAACATTAAAGAGATATTTAGTGGCACGGATTCGAACTGGCACCATTCTGATTAACAATACGACGCTCCAACAAACCTAGCAACTGTGCCTTCCTTTTCGAATGCTATTCATTGAAGGAATGCGCAATAAAACACAGTAAAAACGTTTTTCGCCGAAAAAAATATAATAGGATCATGCGTCTATGTTTTGTCATTAGCCAGCATGATACGATTTAAAATTATTCGTAAAACATGGAATTTGATTAAAGAATGAGGAAGATTCCACGTAGCGATTGAAACAAACATTCTAGAGAAGCAATAAATTCGGTTGAAAAAATAAGTGTTTTTATTTTGAAATATTCAACAATTTCCCATAACAGGCTTCTTTAACCTGTACGGCTTAAAAGCCCGCACTTGTTTTTCTTTTAATCGAACACTTAAAATTCAAAACCAAAACCAGTTGAACTGAGTCCGTTTTTTAAGTGTAATTTTTCGAACGTAGACAAAATGTTTTTTTTTTTTTTTCAGCCGAAAGCAGAGGAGTAGAAAATGATTTCTTACTAATGAAGTTGATAATAATTTTAATGTTTTATATCGTATTCGAATAAATAATTAAAGATTTACCGGTTGAAACTCGTAGTTTTAATTTGGCGTAGTATTTTTTCATTTGTACAAAAGTTCGAAAACTGCTATTGGAAAAATCTACATTTCAGCATACAATGAAAATGTTTTTCTGCACAAAAAGAATTCCCTTGAGGTATATCTAATACTTTTTTTTATGCTTACATTATGCTCAGGGGTCTGGACGGAGTCAAAGTTTTAAAAAAAAAGGGAAGAACACCCTTCGATTAGCAGTCAACTTATCTGAATGATAACTGTAGCCTGCATAAAGGAGTCGAAACACCAAATAGCATTCCCACTGCATTAATTTTATTACGTGTATTATCTGTTGTATGTTATGAGTACATGTAATGCGTAATATTACTGTAAATTTGCTATTATGTCGGACAGCCCCAACTGGCCCGAAGTTCAGACAGTTTATAGCCGAACGCTCTACCGAAAAAAAAAAACCCACAGGTAATTTTAATTTTTTTTTTTTTTTTTTTTGCCGAGAAGTGTTTTTATTTTTGAAAATTTTTACAATTTGTTATCGCAGGCTGTTTGAACCGCTATGACTTAGATGGCAGCACGTGTTCGTCATTTATCAGCACGGTTAAAATGCAAAATAATTTGAACTAAGTTCTTTTTTAAGCGTAGCTTTTCAAATGTAGTAAAAATGTGATACGCTATTTGTTTTTGTTTTTTGCAAAAAGAAGAAAAATATATATATTACCCTTTAAATTGAGGTGGTATTTTTTTTATTTGCACAGAGTCAAAAACTCATTAGAAGAATCTGTATTTCAACATACGATTCATTATATTTTACTGAACAAAAAACAATTCCAATGTAGTCTGAAATCTTAAACCTGATACTTATATTTTCGTTTACATTATGCTTTGATTTTCTTCCCTTAGCCAAATCTTAAAAAAACCCCTTACAATTAAGTATTAATTTAGTTCCGTGTTCCATCAAGTTTTCATAACAGCTAGGAGCGTTTCTACCAGTTTTCATAACAGCTAGGAGCGTTTCTACCTCATGTATTCCCTCATATTTGTTTTTCATTGGTAATGTAATGCGCGATATTTTTCTAATTTTTTGATGCAGATTGTCCGGACGCGGGCCCGAACACGCATTCTCCTGGTTACCAGTCGAACGCTCTGCCGATCAAGCTATTCAGCTCTGTCGGTAACAGTGCAAGTTAAAAATATAAATTTAACCGAAAACCTCATTCTGGTTTTTTAAAACAGGTTTTTTTGCCCGAAAAAACAATTTTTAGACCTTGGGTCTATTTTTCGTCAGTAGCCTGCACGATAAGCTTTAAAATATGGTGTAAATCAAAGAAATCGATCAAGAATTGAGGAAAATCTCGCGTAGAAACCAAAAACAGGCTACAGAAATAATATATAAGGATAGATATAATATTAGTGAATGTTTGACAAGGTTCAATATTTTCTAACAATTATTTTAATCGGCGCTCAGACTGAAATTCATTGGTTATACTTCTGCACATGACATTACATGTGATGCAATGCTATTCACTGATACCATTAGCGCACAGAACTAATTATCATGTCCTGGCAACGCGATTAGCAGCAAAATGTTAACATTTAGCACGGTAATGGAATAATGCACCAAAGTAAATCACTCATCACTTGTGACGTCATAAAGACCACGTCTTATTTTCAAAATCTGACATTTAAAAAATTATATAAAAAATAACTGTTGAGAAAATATAAGTTTTTTTCTGGATCCATGTTATTATTATAATTTTCCTTTTTTTTTTTTTGCTTATTTTATCAATTTTAGTGACTAAAGGTAGTAGTGTTGACTGAAGAAAACAACCCCATTAGAGCTAATCAGCGGAACAGCCGTTTCGTTCTATACACGCAGATGTCATGAAGCGTATTTCGAGGCACTATTTAATTAGAGAAAATTTTCCTGGAGAGAAAAGGATCGAAAGAACTGTATGCTTTCGTTAGAATCACAGTGTAATGAAGCTATAATAGGGTCTACGTAATGTTGATGTCGAAGAAAGAAGTGGGCTATTGAACCTATTACTTAATATTGGTAAAATCCATAAACTATTTCTACGCATAATGCAAACAGGAATAAAAACTATGGTTTGATACTATTAGATCCTTTTCATATTTTGTAGTAAGTTACCGCCATTGAGAAGAGATAAAATGGAGGAAGTAAAAACTTTTATTTGCAAAGCAAAGATCCCAAGTCACGTGATAGATTTTAAAGCAAAGCACTGGAAGAAATCGGGTTTCTTTCGCTAGTTTCACGCAAAACGTGCCAACCATTCGTCGTTGTTGAATCAAGTGACTTGAGGTCTTTGAAGCCCGAAATGTCTTAGGTGACGAGGCAGCCACCCCAGATGCCAAACAGGGATTGCGGAGCGAAGCGAGCAGGGAGCAGAACTCATTAGCAATAACAATAGTATTTGCGTTTTTGGAATTAATGGAAGACAATGGAAGAAAAGTAGAAAACTGAAGAACAAATGCAATAATTTTGAAAGCTTTGCTTTATATTTTTAACAGTGACATTCTTTGCGTCGCATGACAGTATAACATAAAACATAATAAAGCCTTTTATCATAGCCCCTGTCTATAGCAGCATATATTATTTTCTGCTAAATACATTAATTAATTTTATATTAATATTAATTTCGAAGGCGATGGAAGGGAGAAACTTTAGGACTAGTTTGAAAACAGGACCGAATTCATCATTTAAATTGTACTTTGAACTCATTATAACGGATATGTTTGTCCTAATTAAGGAGATGTTTGGAAAGTGCAGCATAAATAGTAGAAATGGTGTGATTATATTGCTAAAAATAATTACGTTTAATCTGTTAAGATTTTATTTCAGGTAATATTTGGTTATGGTTGCGTTACGCAAAGCAAATGTCATAGTCAACTCGAAGCGCCATCTTGTGAACATCGTGGATGACGCAAAAATATTCAAATTATACAGTCACACTCACAGACGGAAATTCTTAATAGAAATTCTTAAAATAGGAAGTTCATAAATGGAAATGTACACACAACCTCACTCAAAGAATGGAAATTCGAAAAATAGGAAGTACGAAACTGGAAATACACACACACAAAATGGAAATTCAGAAAATAGGAAGTTCATTAATGGCAATACACACACGCGCGAACAAAATGGAAAATCTTAAAATAGGCAGTTTATAAAGGAAAATGCACACACACACTTAAAAATGGAAACTCTTAAAATAGGAAGTTCATAAATGGAAACGTTCACACACACACCCGGATGCAAAATGAAAATTCAGAAAATAGGAATTTCATAAATGGAAATACACACACGCCCAAAATGGGAATTCTTAAAACAGGAAGTTCGTAAATGGAAAAACACACAAACACAGACACATAATGGAAATTCTTAAAACAGGATGTTCATAAATGGAAATGCACACACACACACACACACAAAGAGTTTCGTTTGGCATCATCATTCTACAACTCTAGTATACTGGCAAAAAAAAAAGCGTTTTATTACTTTGCTAAGTGGGGAAAAAAGAAATACTAATCTTTAAACAGAAATGTAACTATTATTTACTAAAAATATCTTTATCCTTTTGAAAAAATTTTGATAAAAAGTTATCATTAAAACAATTTTAAAAGAATATCCACTTTTTGGAAATGAATATGGAATGTGTCAATGGGGTCGTTTTCAAAATTTTAAAAGTATTTTTTTTTTTTCTGAAAGAGCATGCTTAACAACATAGGATCTGATCATTTTTTGACAAATTTGCTTACGTTTAATATTTTAAAAAAAAATACTTAAATCGGAGCTCTTTTATTGTTTACG